>NW_028277797.1:0-123548 GCF_059751315.1 Micrasema longulum
TGTACCCACATTTATTAGTAAAACGTTTAAAAAAACATTGAATAATAATTTTGTAATTAAGTAAATTAATACCTTCTTTTTTTTATTTAACAAAAAGAATTATTAGCGTTCTTATAATTTACCCAAATATTTCAATTTTGGTGACCATTTTTAACGAGTTGTAAATAACTCACTATAAGAAAATAGAAATCAAGTTGGGGTAGAGTGGAGTTCGAAACCTCGGACCTCTGATCCGTAAGTCCGCTAACACTAGCCACGGGACCACAACCCGATTCTCTCTGAACTTATTAATGGAAATTCGACAAACCTGGCAATACTAACAAAATGTCCGCCTTGCTTTGTTTAACAATCTGGCAGACGGTAAAATAATCGATTTCTTAAAAAATATTATTTGTGGATTCGCTACTTACACATGAAATACAATCCTACGTTTTTTTCTTTTAATTCTAGCATTATTTTGACACTTACAAACGACACAACACGGCGTAATTGAATTTAAATCGGCAGTTGCGTACTAAACGACGTCTACATAGTAGTTAATTCAGTTTGATGCGCGTACGTGCTTTTTGGACTACTATCCTATTTATGTAACATAAAAGTAAATACATTATATTGTAAAGCAGAAAATTTTCTTTCGATATATGATGCTTAATTTCTAATTTCTAATTTCGAATAAACGGACACAACTTATGTTATCACGTAAAATTTCAAAACTCGGTGTTTTTGGCACACCGTATTTAAACATGGGTATTATATTTATGTGTGGTGTAGGTTTCTAGGCTGGAACGAATTCCAGACAGCCAATTTGTATAGACCTAACGTTCTGGAAATAAATCAGAAAGGTGATATAAGCGTTTTGGAACTTCCTCTCCGTCATTATGTCAGGAGTATGTAAGAGTGTTTCGTCTTTGCGCGCTTCAAATGGTTTTATTCTAGGAAAAATATTAATGTTGCTAAAAAATCGCATTTTTTTGCAATTGACAGGAAAAATATCCTCGAGAAGGGATATGGAAGTCTAGGCCCCCGCGAGATTTTTTATTTGTCATTAATAATAATAATCTTTAATTCAGATTTTAAAAAAAAAAATTTACGTAGCACTCAATATTATAATATACGATGCTACAATAAAAATGAAAAAAATTAACATCCCAATATTATATATTTATTTATAAACGGCATTCCTGCCATTTACCGATATATATGTGGTACATATAAAAAAATCGAGTATGAAATATAAATATACTCATACTGTACACATTATAAATAACTTGAAATACATATACATTTTAAAGAAATTATAAAATATAATACAATATAATAATAACAAAATACATTAATCCATCAAATTATAACTATTCCAACCCAATCTCCTGAAGTTGATTTGCTCTTTTTGATAAAAATATCTTGGTCACTTTATTTTTCAAGTTAACAATAGGTAAGTTATATTGAGCTACCGTTCGAGAATTTTGACAATAAAATATTGTAGATGTTCTGCTTAACCTAGGTGGTACATTGAATGAAATCAATTTCAGTAGATCAGGGGTATAAAACAATGTATGTTAATGTATAATACAAAGTACTGTGTATATTTTCACACGTTTGTGTTTGTTGCTTCTATCTATGTAGGTAAAGCTATACTGAAATAGATGCAAGTTGTATGCCAACAATATTTTATGTTTGTCCAAATTTTTGAGAAATTGAGAAAATAATTTTTTTAGGCGCTGTCTAGTATGTTGGTAAAATAATTCATTCTGATGAATCTTACTCGCAGAAATAAAGGTTTCAGCTCTTTAACTTAACATTAACAGATTAAAGAGTTGAAGGATTATAGACGTTCAAATATGGGCAGAATGGTGAATGTTACACAGTGTTTAAAGTGGCCACTTAAACCAGCAATTGACAGGTCGCAAGCCCTGTAGATGCCTAGACTTCTATATTACCTTTTCTAAAATTTTCATCATCTCTATTGTAATATTTTATTTTATTCTATTTGGGACACCAACAGTACTACATACATATTTATAGTAAACAAACAGATATAGTGTATAAACTCAGAACCTATAACATATTTCCACAAAGTATACAAAGTTAGTAAAGGAAATATATTACATATGATATATATAAGTTTATACATATAAAAATGTTATTTTCATGTACTCGTTTACATTTTTCAATAATCAAAGTTTTTTTTTTTAAAGAACAGTAAGTTATTGTAAATTGGGCGGGATTAGGACAAGATGCATAAAGAGAGGATAAGGATGGGAAAGGAGATGTATATTTTTATCATTATAATGTCTACTAAGTTACATAATGCATTTTTAGTGTAAATTTTGAATCTGACAGATTGATGTTTGTGTAGTCTTTGTCTTTAAATTTTGTATTGTTTACTAAAAAAGTCCTACGAAAAAAAGCATTTTTAACACACGATGTTTTACTTATTGGTACATGAAACAGGTGGTGCCATATGGTATATGTTAATATTAACATCTCCCCAGGCAGTTGAATCAAGTCATTGTCTACGAAAATTTGGACAACCTCAAAATATTGTTGATAAATCTATCTGGTCCATAAAGAAGTATAATAATTGAAAAAAAAAATTTTAGGAGTTGCCTAGTATGTAGGTGAAATAATTCAATTACGCAAATCTCACCCGCATGAATAAAGGTTTCAGCTCTTTAACTTCACATACATCAACATATGAAAGAATTGAAGAGATTGCTCTTTTTTAAAATAGGAATAATGACCCCTTTACCACCCGATCAACCATGCTATTTTCCTTAGAAAACGGTGTTGGTCTGACACGATATAGTCAATGTGCGGCGGCCTCTGTGGTGTAGTGGTCAAGACGCTTGACTCACGCACGGAAGGTTCCGGGTTCGATTCCCGGTGAGAACACAAAAATTAAAAATGTGATTTTTCTCAAGCCTGGGTGCTCTGTGATGTAATTCACCACTGTAATTAACCTCCTGGCCTGTTGTGGTGCAAAAAAAAATAAAAAAATTTGAGTCCTATAGAACGAAGATCGAGTTGGAGAAGCATATTCTAGTAACGAGTTTTAATGGTTTAATATTTTTTTAAGTCCATCTTTATTCTATGGATAAATTCACGAAGTTTGAGAGTTGTTAAATATGTATTCAAAGCATGTCTCAAAATGATAATCGGGACACTAACCTTACTGAGGGAATATTAAAATATTTATTTAGATGAAATTATAAAGAAAATTATCAATAAAAATTCATGGTTTAGTTTCACTTTTATTTAATTTGACCAACAAGCACTTTCGTCAAAGAAGGGATCTTCAGGACTGTAAATTAGTCACAAACATCAACAGATGAAAGAATTGAAGGAATATAGATGTTCAAATATAGGCAGAATGGTGAATGTTACACAGTGTGTAAAGCGGCCACTTAAACCAGCCATTGACAGGTCATAAGCCCTGTAGATGCCTAGACTTCTATATTACCTTTTCTTAAATGTTCTTCATCTCTGTTGTAATATGTTAATATAAACAGCTCCCCAGGGAGTTGAATCCAGTCCTTGTCTACAAAAATTTGGACAAACTCAAAATGTTGTTTAGTTGGAGTTTGTTTTAAATACTATATTTTACTTTTAATACCCCTTAATGTATGTTTTTTATTGTATATTCAACTAATATGTAAAATGCTGTTTATTTTAATAACATTAAATAATAAAAAACGTGATGCGAAAATTCTGAATGAGAGAATAACTAAATAAAATATAATGTTTTATTTTGAAAATGAACAAATAAGATCTTAACAAAAGCCTCGTTCAAAATAGTTGTAAATTTAATGATACTTCAGTGATTTACTGAGAAAAATATCTTTGAATGAGACATGGCGTGACAAGTTGTATGACAGAAGAACTCAACTCGAGAGCAATATTATGTATGTGGCTATGGGAATGTCAAGATATTATGTACGGTGGATAGACATGGGTGGGAAAATCTGATATAAGTCACATTTAACGAGAAAATAATAACGATACTATGATTCCTTACTAATTGTCCGGTTTCAAAGGAAACTCTTTTTCTATAACCGGCCACTGTATCTAATTCGGCATCAATCATTATTACCCACACGGTACTCGAAAATGGAATAAAATGAGTACCGAAAAACCCAAGTCCATTTGCTAATTGCAAACTAATAGCCGACTTCGATCAAAGTTTGAACAAAGTATTTTAAATCCAAACAGGAATCTAAATATTACATTGTTTTTTATTTACTATTACTAATTTGTGAAAAAACCCTATCATTCATTAAAACACAAAATCAATACCGGGTTGTGGTCCCAGGGTTAGTATCGCAGACTCACGGATCAGAGGTCCGAGGTTTGCATCCCGTCATATCTCGTCATCCTTGCCATATTACGTATGTTTGATTCATCATCCGTTCGTTGTACATGACCAAATCATCTCAGTGACGCTTTCTAAATCTTATAAATCATACCGGTCTCAAATTTGCACTCTCGCCTGATTTCATCATTCGTAACCCTGTCAAACATTGAATTTCCACACATTTGTCTAAGAGATAGAATTACGACTGCGTTCACCCTGTTTTCATAATTTCTCTTTAAAAAAACAAAAATCAAACTTTAAAAAAAAATCGAAAATCAAACTCTTAAAAAAAAGGTTTTTTCGTTATAAAAATTATTACATAGAACATTTTAACATTCAAAACATTGTAGATTACGAAAAACGTGTCTCTCAAGTTTTTTGGCGACGACGATATTGTAAAGTTTCAGTGACACGTGTTCTGGGCGTACAGTGACGTCACCACGTGTTTTTTAAAACAAATTCTTTCCCCAGAGTTTTTCATTATTATTGCTGCCATCTTACCTGGCCAAGAAGTTACCGCACGGCCCTGATATACTGTGAAAGAAATGTCAGAATTTTAACGAGTCCTTGGGGACGCATAGACCGAGTCACGGGTTACAGTGATACGGTAAGATTTACAGACTTAAGTCGATAAATTCAACAATTTTATACTTAAACTTTAATTTGAAGTATTTTCACATGTTAACATGAATGTAATTTGAAAACATAATTTTGTATAATATTCCCATGAAGTTTGAGAAAAACTTATTTAGGCACAAGGAAATAACATGTTTATTTATAGACGTATTTGGCAAGTTACACTTTTACTTTTAAGTTTTTTTACATAATAAGCATTATAGTTGATCGTTTGGTCAGCGAGAATGAATGATTTTTTGTTTATTCAAACAGATTGATGTAGACGTATTCTGTTTTTAAACAAATTGATGCGGAAAACAGCTTTTTTACAAGAACAACCTTTTTTTAAAAATAAATTTAAAAAACCTCTGTTTTTTTAAAGAAATATTTGCAAAGAGCGATTGTATTAACATAGATAGAATAATAAAATCCAATAAAATTATTTTGGAAAATTCGAGGCATTTGATTTTTTTATTATTGTTATTATGAATAACCTATATAGCGCATTATCGTAAAATAATACCTCAAGGGTGCTTTACAAAGTGATTTTATAGAAACATAAATTTAATTGAAACTTTTCAATTTGTAATTTAATTAAAGCAATTTTTTTTTTTGAACATGCTATGGAACAAGAAGGTTTTAAGTTTTTTTCCGAAAAATCACCGAGTTGTGGAGTGACTTATACGTAAGCCAACAGAGTTTGTATTCCTCCCTCAGTGGAAAACGTAGCCAGTGTATTTCTCGAAGTAGTGGAGTGATATGAGTGAACTTAGAGATTCCAAAAATAATTCTTGCTGCGGAATTTAATACAAACTGTAGGCGAGATATTTTGTTCATCCAATTTTGGTAGCTAAGATGTATTCTGGCTAAAATACGTGTAGACATTGATATGAATTTCAAAGATTACTTGCTATACCTGTTATTCTATCGTTTTTTTTTCTCTGCTGCATTGACATGTTTTTATACTTTTAAACTACTTTTAATAACTTACATTGTATATGTATATAAAATCAATATATTGCTGCTCTTACTATAATGTGTCATTAATTTTGAAGATGTTTTTTAAATTGACTTAAATTTATCGTCTTATATTTCATTTAAAGATTCTTTTCGTCGTTTCTTTGAATACCATTAAAGTTTTTTATTTTTGATTTTTTTTTTTTTTACATCTGAGCATATTTTTTATTCTTTAATTGAATTCTTACATTTTGATTACTCTAAAAAAAAATTTTTCTTCATTTTTAATATTATTACCATTTGTAAATACTAACTACAAACTTTTGAATGATTTTTTTAACTTTATTTTTAATTTTTAAACAACTTCCATTTATGTTTTTTTTCCTCCTCTTTTTTGTACCTTTATTGATAACCTTACATATTATTATTATATAATATGGAAACTTCACTGGTCCATTAGAATCAAGTCTAACTGTGTAAAATATAAAACTATGTAACTGTACTGTATGTTTCCTGAATAAAAGAGAATAAATAGAAGAAAAAAAAATAAGTAAAGTCATAAATAGATAGCAGCATATTGAAAAATACTTTATTTACCATATTGTTATTTTATAAAAACTTCTCTAATTAATTATAAGTAGGTGCTCAAATATCGATTCGTACATCATGTAAGGCTGATATAAGCATTATCGACAAAATCAAGAATGGAGTTCTGCGGTGGTTTTGACATGTAAAGCGAATGAACACAAAAAAGACGAGAAGATATCACGTTCTAAAAAAAAAATGAAATACAAAATTTAAAAAAATATCATGTTCATTTTATCGACAATGTTCGGTAATTCTCTTACCGTCTCATTGTGTTACGGGTCCTGAGAGTGAAGAGAGCGGGAAAGTCAAAGGGATGGGGTGAATACGCCGAAGAAACGAAGAAAGGGGGGGGTTTAGTAGAGAAAGGTTGGCCAATTTGCCTACCACACCCTTAAGGAAGTGAGGGAGATAGAATATTCAGGTTGGTTACAAACGCTTATCTGGAAGCATGGAGCTTAACCGGTGAAATGTTTAAAGTGTCATTTGTCCTTAAGGAAATGAATAATGGAAGAATATTTGTTTGAATAACTTTAATAAGTAGGCTGAATGCTGTCAAAATGCGTTCTCTCTGGCGAATGTGTGGTGAAACTATGTGCGATAGTGGTAGAAATACCAATTAGAAAAACGAAGCTAGCACAAAGACATGCATATTTTGTAGGCCTAATTTTTTAAAATTCTTTTTATACTGATAATATTTTGTTTATCCCAAACATTCAAAATTTTCCTTTTTTAAAAAACACGCACTATCCTAGATTCAAACTAAAGATATTAACTCGTTTTTCCTATTATATATTTTGTTGTCCTTTAATACGGATTTTTTTTTCTTTAATCAGTAAAAAAAAAAAAGCCTTTTAATTTTTTGCAGAATACATTTATTTTCTCTTTCTTATAATTTACAAAAATATTATACCTGTTTATTTATTATAGGAGCAAAAAATTCATAAACATTTCTTGAATACTCACGAATAGGCCATGCCTTTGTGGGATTTTTGTTTACTACTACTACTTTTACCATTACGCCATTTCACCGTAGAGGTAGGCAGAGAGAATAGACCGCCACACACGTCTATCTTGGCATACATTCCTAGCTTCTTCCACATTCATACATCTTGTCATACATGCCCTTCGGTTCTATCTGCTTTTGACATGACCAGACTTAAGAGTTTGGTTTATCTGATCATGATGTGTTTACTAGTCTTCCTAATAATATGTATTTCATTGTTATTTAATTATTCTTTTTTCGAATATTCTGTTTTACCTAAAAATAAAAAAAAATAAAAAAAAATAAAAAAATAAAAACAGGTGCACGAATATAGAGATCATGCATTATCGACAAAATTATAAGAAAGGAGATACAAGTCCAATCTCGACAAAATTCAAGTCTCGAGACAAGAGAACGAGAAACTTCGAGAATTTTTGAGATTTTGAGACAATTTGATTCCAACGATAATTCGTATAAAAAATAGTGTAAATAATCACATCATAGCATACTATTAATTAAACTTTTTATTAAAATTAGTACAAATGATGCCGACTAACTATCCCTATTCACAAATCAAGCATGGATCACGATGGACTAACTAAAATAACAGAAAAGTCTCCTGAAATCAACAAGTTACGGGTGAGGTTGGCTAGCAGTCAGCAGCGATCGTGCTCCAGACAAAGCTAAGGGAAAATATTGCAGCTTTAGCATACTCGAATGTTATATAGAACTATGTAGCTAAACTATTAGTTTACATATGTACAATATGTACTGCGAGTCAAGTCAAGTATGTAAAGTGATTCAAGTCTACAAAACCGTAGAAATAAGATTGACTCCATATTAATATTTAATTTACTCTCTATCTTCAATCCGTGCCTGTTATTACGCCTGACTCCAGACATATCTCGTCTGTGGACAGTATTGCTCCACCTGGAACGGTCTTGTGCTCTTCTATAGGCATTCGTCAGCGATGATTCTGATAATTCAGTGACTAGGCCGCTTTATTTTGTCGATTGACGTCCACGCGACCTTGTCCCTTCTCAGGAAAATAGTTTTCTCCAAACTATTAGAGTTCCCCTTGGAAATATGTCCAAAAATTGCAGGATTCTTTTCTCGCACAAGGATGTAAGTCTTTCTCCTATTTTCAGTTCCTGGAGTATAGTTACATTCATACATATGGCCGTCCACGGAATCCGTAGCATTTGCTGCTAACACCACATTTTTCAAAAGCTTCGATTTATTCTTTTTAGATTCTCTCAGTACTTAATTTACTAAATGGCTGATGTACAATCGTTACTGGAACAAGTGGAATTCAATGTTCCGATTCACCAGTTGCGAAATAATAATGTGCTGTTCCTCCAGCACAAACTGTGGTTTGCACGCACCAATGTCTCCATTGTATCGCCTTGTAAACTCAAGAGGACTTTTTTGGTGCAAGTCTTTCTAATTTTAAACAATCATTAGGATGGAGCAGAACTAACTATTGCTTAATTTTTTGTCCTACCTATAATTTTCTTTAGTTGTATGTATTAACCTTTATTAAATGGACTTAACAAGTTCGTAAATAAATAAATAAACGAATCGATCTGATTTGTGTACATTTCTCAAATTTGCAAAGCGTGGTTTCTTTATAACGAGGTATGAATTAATCGCGTCAAAGAAGGGTTGACTGTATTACTATCCTTGAAGAAGCGACGAAATCACTTGATTCAGGAATTCCGCAGGGTGCTGATTAATCAAAATCATCCCCTGGTGACAACAGTTGCGTTAAAGGGTGGGTTTGTCGATAAGATGTATCAATCACCCATTGAGTCGCACTATCGTTCTATTGTTTCGAGAAATATCTCGACATTATTATATTGTCTTTGATCTAAAATTATCTGATCGAATTTTACTCGTTACTCTCTTATAAACAAAAATTGTGACGTAGGAAGACGGACGAAAAATTAAGAAAAAAAACGTTGGTAGCACAATTAACCACGATTAACTAAAGTTATTTCTTCAATTATTTCATAGATTGATTTTTTGTAACGTGAAAGAGACAAAACCTTTATTGTTGTATGTAAGATTTATCCGAAAGGCTGTATCTTCTCCCTAGAAAGTTATTAAGATCCAAATCTATCACAACAAAGAGGGAAAAAAATTGCGAATGAAATATTTGTGTTTATTTGTTTGAAACAAAGTCAAATATTTGAAAAACCAAGATTTCAACTCAAACTCAAACGAAAAGTTTTCTACTCAAAGCCCCTCTCCTCCAAGGAAAATTCAGTCCTAAACCCCTCTTTTGAAAATATGTTTTGTCAAGCACTTTTGGTGCGATAAAAGAGAGGTGTTTCTGAGCAACAGTCTTGCGGGTTTAGGTTATAACGTAATTTGAGGGTTCTGTTTGCAAACGCGGCATAAATCCATCTTTCTTTATTTTTAGCAAATCACATAAAGTGATACTATAATTGTTAACGAAAAGGCGGACTGTAAATGAATGACGAATTTCATTCAGTTTTGTTATTGGGAAATATTTGAGAAAGGATAGGAACGTGGAATGGATACCTACCTTTAATATGATCTGAATGTTTTTCAATTTCTGGATGACAAAATAAACTATAAAATAAAACGATGTTTTCCACGACGCGCGACGATTCCAACCACTTTTTATCCGATTTTATGTCAAGTTGTTGTTTTGTTTTTGGTCTAAATCCGAATCTTCTAATTTCTTCTATCGTGATGTTAGGTAGGTACCATAAGGATGGGTCAAAGGAAGGATGGGAACGAAAGGTAATCGGCCAGGAATAGAATCGATAATTATATTGTATTGTATTGTATTGAAAAGGTCCAAAATAAGTTTTTACGATTTATAAATTTTAAATTAGGTGTTGGTATTGAATTTTTAAATTATGATTTGTTACTGTTTATTTTGAAATTATAAAGACTAAGCGATAGGAGAGTTATAACTGATTTATTAAATTTATATAGAATAATCCATTCCATGTTTGACACCCCTGCACTTTTATCACTAATTAGTTTTAATGTACCGAAAAGGACAACTCGGCAAACCTACCAATACTGTGGCAACAATATTTCGACATCATATGGTAAAAATGCAATCATCAATAGACTTCACTCTCTAGGCAATAAGTACCAGGATATTGGTGACTCATTTCACATGAAATTTATTACATATAGAACGGCTCTTCTTCTTTATTTTATTGGTAATAGTTCTAGGTAACTATTTGTTATTTTTGTTAAAAAAATGTTTTAAACTTCTTTATTAGTGTTTTTTTTTTCTTTTTTCGTTTCTTTTCTTGAATTAATTTATAAGTAAAAAATATTTTTCTTTATCATTTTTTTTACATCATTATATATTTTTATACATAAACATATACTATTTGCCTAAATATTAGTTTTCAATAATAATACACATTATATATATTTTTTAATGTTATTCAAAATTGTCTTCTTAGTTTTTTTTAACTGGTTCAAAGTATTTCTAATGCCAAATTATCTTTTTTTATCGATAATTCTATAACTAGTAATATTTTATTCTTTTATATAGTTTATATTTCTTAGACTTTCTAAATTAATCATTTTGTTTTTAATGCTCTGTATTACTTATGCTTACATGTATGTATATTTAATTGTATTTGTAACTAATATGTAAAAGGCACTAAGTGCCGTTTATTTCAATAAAATAAAATAAAATAGAAAAATGTTGTTATTTACTTAACAATAATAGCTTCAACATAAAATAAATAAATAATTATGATTATGTCAAGAAACAAAAGTGAGGAAGATTCCTAACTTTGCAATACAACAAAAACAGGGCACCAAAAGAAAATGTCTTAGAAAGAAAAATATGTGATTCTGATAGTATTTTTTCTCCTAAATTTAAATATGAATTCGATTTTTTCCCCACCACTTAAGGTTTATTCAGGCATTAATTTAAAAGATTTGAATACCTTCTCCATTCTTAACTGCACGATATTCAAACATTTCGACTTACTTAGAAACCGTGAGTAACATTTTTAAATGCTTACTGAGCTGCATTCTCCAGTGGATTCAATAGTTCCTAACACTTTTCACCAAGCATCAGGGATCGTAAAACAGGATAAAAACCGCGTTAAGTGATCTGTTGCTACTCGTGAGACAAACATTATATTGATCAGTGTGATTGCCAACAATCGTATTCTGAATAAGTTTAAATTCATATCTCACTTAGATTTGCAAGTAATACCCTCAAATTAATATTCTGGTAAAACCTCGTACAAACATTTTGCTGAGATCTCCCCTTATTGTTCGACCAGATGTGTGTCAATGCTTCTTTTAGGAAGAGTTGTCTTACATCTAGTACCCTTATGCACCGGAACAACTGTGCTGACAGTTCATATCAGCCCATACCAATGCTGAATCAACTGCTCCACAACTGTATGGCTTATGTTAGGTTTTTGTTGTTTTCATTGTGTGTTTTGTAATATAAATAATATAGATGTACATAAATACCTTGTTTTTAAAACTGTCTGAATATTTGTTAATTATGTTTTCTTTTTAAGTGAGTCTTCTTTGTTTATTCTCAAATGTAATTAAAAAAAACTAAATTGTTAAGTGTCCTCGGCACGGGAAACCCCAGTGAGGTCACATTATTTTTATTATTAATTATAGTTTGTAAGCGAAAAATATGAATAAATAAAATAAAAATAAATATTAAATCCAGTGTGTCTACAAAGATTTTAAACGCGCTTAAAATATTATAAATTGCAATTTCCATGTTCAGTTGTTAATCTGGAAACATAATTTATGTATACTGGAGGCTGTAGGGCATATGTCATACTGAGGTTTATCGTATCTCCTAAGACCATGAAATCAAATCAAGGGGCAACCCGGGTTAATTGGGCAAGTCTACGGTTCCGAGAGGGTTATGAATAAGCATTCGAGATAATACGTATTACTCGTATGTTGGCATAGGGGTCTAACCTCAAATGCTAGATTCGGACATGAAAGGGTTCAAATTTTATTTTATTTTATTTTATTTTTCTCATAAAAACAAAACACATTACGGAATTTATATAATGGTTACAATATGTACAACAAACAACAACAGACCATCACGCCGTTTCCCCGTAAGGGTAGGCAGAGAGGATGGAATGCCACATCTATCCACTCTATCTTTGCGTACAGATCTCGCTTCTTCTCCATTCATACACCTTCGCATGCACGCGCGCCGATTATTCCGACTTTTGATATGTCCATATTCAAGTATTTGTTGAATTTGGTCATGCCATGTCTTTCTCGGTCTACCTCTATTTCTGCATCCATCAACATTCGCATTGTAAATATTCTTAGCCGTTCTTTCGCTGTCCATTCGTTCTATATGTCCAAACCAGCGCAGAGCTCCTTTCTTGATTTTGTCGATAATGCTTGTCTCAGCCTTACATAAGGTACGGATTTCAACATTTATGTCGGTAGAAATATTTACATTAAATGTGTCTCAATTACGTGATGAGGATAACTTTTACTAAAACATAATAATATTTTAAGTACTAGTTTTAGTCACAAAAAAAAAGTGTATCTGTTTTATTACTGTACATGTTAGTGAGGGTGAGTATATATATTTAGGGTGTGTGAGGGTGTGTGTATATGTGTATGGCTGTGTGAGTATTGTATGTATGCGAGAGTGTGTATTGAATATAAGTGGACTTATTGAACAATGATTATTAAAAAAATATCTGTTTTATTTTAAACCTTAATGAGGAAACCTATCATAAATATAAAAATAATCCTTAAGTAAAACGCCAGTAATTTAAATAAATCAATTAATAATGGTTTGAGTTTGTCTTGAGACAAGAACTTGATTCAACCCCGTAGGGAGTTGTTTATATTAAACTTTGCTGGTCTGTCATTGTCAATGTCGACTGTTTGTTTCTTTCTTTCTTTCTTTTTCACGCTCAGAATCTGTAGTCTTTGTGGGCATTTTTTCTAATCCATGTCATAGCTTAATTTTAAGATGTATTTTTCCAAAGTGTATTTTTGTAATTATACTTCTATGTAAATAATATATGTATGGAAAAATAAACAAATTAAATAAATAAAAATTTAGACATACTCAAAATATTGACATAATAACCAATAAATAATAACTGTGCCCGATAAAAAGTTTGTTGGCTTTGTTCGCGTTGTTTATTTCGTTATATTGATTTTTATTATTTACTTCGTTACAAAGCATTTCCTTATCTCCTAAGAATGTCGCTCGGGAGGCGGTCGGCGATAAGACTCGTGTTTAAGGAATTTATTTGTTCGTTATAAATAATTTCTTAACTCTCCGATACTAAAAGTTTATTGCCTTCAGTTAAGGGTCGTAAATTATAAGAACAAACCTATACTTAGTTCGAAGATAGTCGACTTTGATGATAAATTGTAACTGATTGGTTCGAAAATTATTCGGTAATTTATTGATAATGTAAAACTACTATTTTTATATCAGTGGAAAGATGGCTAAGTATATGTCACCCTTTTAGACAAATTAAGTCATATTATTTCACCGGATTCGTTTGGCAAAATATGGTATATCTCAAGGGCGAATCGTCAAAAGAAGCGATTATGCACAGCTTACCACTATATTTGACTTTCGGTAATAATGTTTTATAGTAAATATGTTTATTCAAAAATTAATAAAATATTTTTCATATGTTATAAATCAGCACCACCGTTTATACTATCTTCATAAAAAACTTATCTTTAAAGTGCGTCCCCCCCACCTGTTCTCAGTGAACGATGAAACAAGCTGATTACGTCAGTTTATTCCTCCATACAAAAACGTACACTATATTTTATACCTTTAACCCCAGTAATTTTTTTAGTATAAAAAAAGCTCGCAGATTACACGTATTATTTAAAGATTCTGTATTTGAAAACTAGTATTTCGAACATTATTTCCAAAGGACTATTTTCCTTTGATAGGATACCGTTCACATATTATTTATGGCATAGAACATGTGGCATTTTCAGTGGCTGTTTTTGGCATTATACATTTTAAATATAATCGGCTAGTGCAATCGGACTGCTTTTACTGCTTAGTGTTATTGTGTTATTTGTTAATAATCTTCTGTACAAGCATTTATAATTATATTACTTACATATATTATATGCTTATATGTATGTACAAATCAATGAACATTTTTTATAGATTACATATACAATAAATTACGGCTCGCTACTGGTATATCTTCGTTTAATAAGGTTAGATAATATTAGCCGTGTCACTTTAAAATGTGTCGGTTTTTTTATTTCCAAAGATGGCGAATTGAAGTATGTCACTTAACAACAAACATGACTTTACAAAATACGTAATATACCATTTTTATAAATGGAGTAATAGTTGACAATTTATGAAATGTCAAAGACATATTGTTTTGCCGTCTTTGTCTCAGGTGGCAAAATATTATTTGTCAAACAAATCTTGTTTTGTCAACCATTACTCTATTTCTAAAGATTGTATGTCATGTCTATTGAATGATGGCTAAAAATGGTATGTCATGACATATTTTGTTTTGGCGTGACTGATTTTACTCGATTTTTGAAAAAAAATTGTAGCAAAATTCATAAGAAGACCTTTGGTTTCTAAAACCGTTTTTGGGAATGCGAAATTTAGTGTTATGGGCACTGGCAACAACAAGTGCCAGGCCCATCAACACACCAAATAAAAATGTCACCAATTCTCACGAAATGGAAATGGAAACGTAAATCGGATTACCTCCGCTCAGCGCTGGTACCGGTTGACCGACACGGCGTAGCTTACGACATTCAACGCAAACGTTAATTCACCATAAAACCATGTAGCAAAGAAAAACTAAGGCTAGTAAATAATGATATTCAATTTATTTAAAAATTCAATTGACTTATAAGATTTCGAGCAAATCTATGCTAATCCATCTTCATCCTAAACTGTGTTAACATAGAAGAGATCTACGAATGGCCGGAACATCTGGGTGTGACGAATTGACTTATCTACGCATTCTGGACATTAGAACATAAAAACAAATGTTAATCTTAAAAGATTTGTTTGATAGCAGATTTTGACTTCTGTTGACATGGTTGGGAGCATAAAAATAAAACCCATTTGCAACAGAGATGCGACAGCACTTTTACCATTTAATATTTTTTAAATAAATATAAGGTTCATCTCCGTTCTACGTTTCTCTAATGAAGATAAATAAAGAAATTGTTATATTTAAAAATATAAATAATTACCCCTTTGCAATCCAAGCAACCATGCAACTTTTCTTGGAAAACGGTGATGGACAGGCTCGATGAGGTCAATATAAGTCCTATAGATACCAAATTGGAGAAACATATTCTTGATGGGGTCGAACCAGTGAGCAGTTGAGAATTTTAATGGTATTCATATTTTTGAAGACCGTCGTCATTTTATTGATAATTGTGACTTTTGTGGTTTGATAACAAATAGTACCTGTATTATTTCAGTCAACTTCAGAATACCCTGTGTTATATTATGTACATAGGTAAATACCGCCTGAAATGGCGGTTTCCAAACTTCAAACCTAACCCTTCTTCAATATTCCGTATGAAGTTGGTACATGATTATAAATTTTCAGTTGAAAATACCCTCAGAGAAAAGGTACTTAGCTGATTGGAGACGCTGTTTCGATGGGGTAATTTTTGGCAACGTTTATTCAAATTATTAGCTAATAAGAAACGAGTTATCCAACAAAACGAAATAAAAATGTCAATAGCGGCTCAATTTACGCGGTAAACGTGACCAATAATATTTATAAATTTTTCACCCAGACATGGTTGAGAATTTAAAATGGTTTTAGTTGTTTAATTATTTCTTAACAAAATATCGTCCGATTATTTACGAAGTTTCATAAAAAATACGGAATTTGTGAGGATAAATAAAATATTTTATTTTCAGTATTAATATTGTCCCATTCATAGTTATCAATGACAATAATTATCCATTCTTGTATCAATCATTAATTCTAGCAGGGATGTTGGATTACACCCTCAAATCTCGTCGTCAATTTTTTTTTGGAAAAAATTCCATAAGCTGTTTTTTGAAAGTACATATTATGATCCAAATATACTGAAAGAGATCAGTTTGTGAATTCCCAATAACTGAACAAATAAGTTATATTTGCATTTGTATAATTTACAATTCAATGTTTAATTTCAATTTTAGGGGGCATTTTCAACCAGTTTCATTATTAGGAATTTAAACCAAGTTGTCGTAGAGCGGGGTGCAAATCTTGGAACTTTGATTCGTAAGTCCGTTACACTAGTCACAGGACTAAAATCCGGTTCAATTTCAATATTTCCTTCTCAAAAAAAAAAAAATTGTTGAAAAGCCGCAAATAAAACTTATGTTTTATTTACACTTTTATTTGTTAAATTTAGATGTTAGCATAAGAAAGGAAATTTTGAATAATAAAGCACCCAAAAAGTTACATTTATGTCATTTTTCTTTAGGGGAAGGTTTTCAAGAAAAAAGAATTAATGTTTGTAATTTATGAGAAAACTTTTGTCATTCGTTTTAAAAATTGGAACGATTCATTTCGTTTTTAAAACGGCATTTTTTCAAATTTGACTTAGATTGGTTTTTAATTTGAAATTTAAATTCAAGAGTTTTGATAACTTTGGCCGTTTAAGCCATTTATGTATTCAGAATAATGTATTTGGAATAACAGTGACATTTTTATGACGAGTTGATAAATAAATCGAAAAAAATATTATGAAATTTTCGAATGCAAACAATAAACACCATATAAAAATACAATATGTGTTGCGTAGTGCTTACATATCATAAACCCTGTAAATGCCTAAGCTTCTATATTAGAGTGAGCCGATGATGTATGACGTTTTTGTTTTTTTAGACATCAAACTGAAAAGAGTCTAAAAATATGCATTTGAATAACATTGAACGTAAAAATTATTTAAAACAATATTCCATACTACTTTTGGCCTTTAACCAAGGTTTGAAGTTTATATCTCTCTGAATATTCTGTTGATTATCTATATTGATAAAATATTTTTTTTTAGTTTAGATATAACTTAATCGCATTACAAATTCAAACACGTAAAACTACCGAAATGCAAAAAGTTTACGCTTCGCGGAACTGATTCCGTTGAGCACCAGGCTAATATTGTCAAAAGCAATGGCTCATTAAAACAATGCTACCTATTTATAACAAAACAAAATCGAACTCACGCCCTTAGATGCTTATTTCATAAGGTTAAATGCATATTATAAAACTTAATTGGACTGATTATAATAATAATAACACTTTCAGGTAAATTTATAAAGCAATTAGCGATGAAGCCAGTCAGCAGTTTCTATTGAATTCAATTCATTACATTCTGCGAAACACGAGATCAATGTCCTGCAGTACATTAACATTGTCCCTACCATGGAGATATGAAGGACATGGCCTATAAAGAAACCACAGGGCGCAGTCAACGCCCAGTCAGCCCAACAAGTCCATTTCAACGCAGCAACTTCAAGTTTATTTTCTTTAACCCATCATTGCCGCTTCTAAATATGCATGGTAATAAATACGCATTCAAACAGAAACCTCGTGTTCTGTTAATCTCTAACTGGGGTACGAGCTCCAAGCCTCAACAACCCAATCCTACATATTTGAACGTATATTACTTCAATTTTTCCATCTGTTAATGTTTGTGAAGTCAAAAAGCTGTATCAATGTGGGTGAAATTCATATGATTTAATTATTTCACCCACATACTAGGCAACGCCTAAAAATATTTCAAAATATTCATGCTTCTTCTTGGACCAGGTGGATTTATCAACAATGTTTTGAGTTCGTCACATTTCGGTAAACAAAAACTGGATTAAACCCCTTAAGGAGCTG
This sequence comes from Micrasema longulum, assembly GCF_059751315.1. Taxonomy (NCBI): domain Eukaryota; kingdom Metazoa; phylum Arthropoda; class Insecta; order Trichoptera; family Brachycentridae; genus Micrasema; species Micrasema longulum. The sequence continues at coordinate 18,374 of NW_028277797.1, forward strand.
TTAATATAAACACTTTACAACAGATATGGAGAACATAAATGTCTAGGCATCTCCAGGGTTTATCACCAGTCATTCATTGATTCAAATGGTCACTTTACACAATGTGTAACAATAATTTTTTACTTATGTTAAAACATCCACATTTCTTCAACTCTTCCATCTGCTGACTTTTGTGAAGTAAAAGAGCTGAAATCTTTTTCATGTGGTCAAGATTCATCCGGCTGAACCATTTCACCTACTAGGCAAAGCCAGAAAATAATTTTTACGTACATAAGTTCTTCATCGTAAAACAGTTTGTTTATTAACGATATTTTAAATAGTTCTAAATGTTGTAGGCCAGCTGGGTTTCGTCCATGAGGAGTTATTAAGATCTAAAGGGAATATTGCAGGAAAGAAATCCAGCCTGTCTACAAACATTTGAACATACTTAACACAATAATTGCAATTAATTTAATTTAATTTAATAGTATGTTCTCTAGTATGTGGTCTGTCACAGTTGAATAAACAGTGTGTGGAATAAATAGCGATAAAAAAAATAGAGCTTAAAAGACAAAACCCCCCGTTCTAGAAGGGTTCATTGAAATCTGTTACGTATAAGATTATGGAACGTTTTATTTATTCAAATTTGAAATTATATTACGATAAGGATATTTCCAAATGAATAAAATGTCTGCGTATAATATAGCGTGACTAGAATCCTTTCACAGGAGACAAGATCGTGCATAAAGTTTTTCGGCTAATGGACAAACTTGGACTATATTTCTCGAATAATGTCGAAAAATCTCCTTCATAAAGCGAATAACTCTAAACCAATTTCACCGGAAGTTTTTCATTTTCCAGACATTTCGCTCATGTTTTATTAGATTTTTATTGTTCTATCAGAGTATGGATTAGGTGTTTACATAACGTGTCCATTTTTTTCCAAATTTAAAATGTTCCTACCTACTTTTGTAATGAACAAGTAAATTAATAAATATTTAATTTGTCACAATATTTTGAGTTTGGCCTAATGTTTGAATACATAAGACTGGATTTCAACCCCCAGGGAGTCTTTAAGATTAACAAATTACTTACAACAGTTTCCAGATGAACTAGCTGACAGGCGTCTCACGCTTAGATCAGCTACGTCTACGGCGAGAGGAAAAGTTATTATACCTCTACGCAAACAGCGAACTAAATTTAGTGAACGCGCATTTGCGGTCGCAGGCCCTATGGCATAGAATGCTCTCCTAGCAGAGGTGCGAGGCTGTGAAAGTGAAGTGATGTTTCGAAAAAAATTTAAAACCCACTCGTTCTTTAAATCATTTGAATAAATCCGTAGCACGTGACAACAAAATAAATTGTTTGAATTAAATTACAAATTTAAAAGCTTCAATTAAATTAATTTAACAATAGAATCACCATGTAAAGCGCCCTTGAGGTATTTTATTACGAAAATGGCGCTATATAAGTTATCCATAATAATAATAAAAATAATATAGAAAACTCAATGAAAAACGTCATCACGCCATTTTGACGTCACGCGTTAAGGAGTGATTTATATTGACATACGAAAAATCATATAGACGGTTTGAATTTGCTGACTGTGTACTGTTCTAGTAAAAGGACAAATTGTGATTCAGTGAGGTATGTTAACTACACCAGAACAAGTCTAACAAACGGAAAACTAACTTATAAATTAAACCGCATTTGTTTTTGTTAAAAGTTCAAAACATGTTGAGGTGGAAATATTAGTTAAGTTACAATTAAGGTTTCCGTTATCACCCCCTCAGGGTAGACGTGAATATATTTCTACAAAGGTTTTTTACTAATCAGGGTAGGTCACTCTGTTCCGTGGTTTTGAGGAGTGTTATTTTCAATTTATTTAAGGTATTCAGGATAAACGCTGGTCAAAGTAGAATTAATGCCAGTGGAAAATTTATGCCGCTGCTTTGGAAAACCGTGATTTGGTAAATCGGTTAACGTTAACAGATATAAGTAATAAAATATTAAATTTTTGTTTTTTTTATTTTATTTTAATTATCCAACAAAATAATTATAAATATTGACAAGGTTTACAACAAAATATATGCAATTATAATACATTTACATTTAACAAATTACAACAGGGATGGAGAATACCTTAAAGAAGGGAATATGGAAGTCTGGGCATTTACAGGGCTTATGACCTGTCAATGGCTGGTTTAAGTGGCCACTTAACACACTGTGTAACATCTACCATTTTTCCTATGTTTGAACTCACATATTTTTTCAATTTGTTGATTTTAATGATGTTAAAGAGCCGAGACCTTTATTGTTGTGAAGAGATTCATTTGACTGAATTATTTTACATACTAGGCAACGCCTGAAAACAATTTTTCAATTTTTTAAATTTCTTCTTGAACCAGTTTGTTTTATAACAATATTTGAGTTTGTCCAAATGTTTGTAGACAAAATACTGGATTTCACCCCCTCGGGAGTCGTTAAAATTAACAAATTACAACAGGGATGGATTCACATTTCATTTTTTTTTGTGAATGTGTTCAATCCACTTGTATTATTTACTTTACACAAAATAGTACTTTCACATCAATTATAGTTGTAGTTTAATACAAAAAATAAAAATAAAAGAAAATCAGAAAATTATTTTTTAAAATACGTTCATGATATAAAAAGAGCTTTGTCTAGTTTTGTCTTTGGTAGCATAAGTACTGTTTTTAGTATTTGCCTAGTGTCATACATATTTGTTGTCCATCATTATGTCTACCACGTTTTTTATGGAAGTAGAAGTTAGATTATAACAAGTCTTGCAGCTACTGAACGCATGGAATGTTGAAATTCTAAACCCCATTTACAAAATTGAAGTATTTTATGATTGATAATATTTTATCGCAGCTGCTCCAAATTTAATTTACTTTGTCCCCATTTAGATGTTTTTAATAAAAAAATGTGTGACTTCAAAAAAAAACTCTTTGAAACACTGTGAAATAAAACATTTGTCAGTGTGTAATAAGTTTATGTTCCTTTAATTATGTCTATTTTATTATAATATAAAAATTTTGAATTGGTCAACTATATTATAAAAATCCCTCTCCTCCTCTCCTCCACTCCTCCACTCTATTTCCTCATCCCTTAACCTTCTTAAGAGCTCTTTTTGTTTTTTCTCTCATATCTTTTATAATATATTATTTTTCTCTTTACTGTGTAACATGTTCTCTCATCATATTTGTAAAAAACTTTAACTGGATGTATGTACTATTTTTTTATATTTTGTACTCTTATATGACAACTGTTGTTTTTCCTTAATAAATAAAAATAAAATAAAATAAAAAATAACATTTACGTTTTGAAGCAAGATTACCAATTGCCTTGCAACTACAAAGCGCATGGACATAGCAACCTAAAATTATATCAATAAATTTACAAAAAATAAACGTTGAACAGAGTAGATGTCATGCGTTCATGCAAAAATAAAACAAAAAAATAACAAAAAAAACAAAGCACTGTTTCAACATTTTGGCTAATGAAATACAGAAAGATATCCGAAAGGTAGCTATTGTAGGTTGCTGGTATCATAGTTACTGCCGGACATGTGGCAAACAGGCCGGTATACTAAAACAGTCGGCAAGTGCTTATATACATATATTTTTTATTTTTTTTTATTTCTTAAGTTAGCTTATATTAAAACTAATATAAACTATTATGTACATTTACATCATCTATTTATATTTACATTTCCTTACAGTAACTTATACATTTATTTTTAAATTCTTTCAGACACTTTTCATTCTTCATACATTCAGGCATCTTATCACACATTTTTAAACCCTTATACATCAAACAATTTTGCGACTCAGCTCTTTTCAATAATGGTAGTCTTATTTTATCCTTTTGTCTAGTAGCATATTCATGACAATTTTTGTTTAAGACAACTTTATCCTTAAAATATTTTGGTAATTTATCGTGAAAAAATTTATGTATAAATATCAACATATTAAATTTAAGTCTCCTTCTTACAGATAACCATTTTAGTTCATCTCTCATTTTTTTTACATTTCTATATTTATTTTTCTTAAGAACTATTCTCATCGCTTTATTTTGTAAAATTTCTAGTTTATTTATTTGCCAATATTTACTAACATTAGTTGAAACTGTTTGGCCACAAAGTTAATGCTTTCCGCATATGTAATATTAGCGTATTAAACTTTAGATTCTAATTCAAACTTCTTTAAAATGCCAAGTGATTTTATCTTGTTTATGAACAAAAAATATAATTTATGTTCACTTGGTCACTCGAAGAAAATGTATCCACTGATCATTAAAATATTGCTTACCTGTGGAACTTTATCTTGGCTTAAGTAACACTTAAACCATTGGCTACTTGATTTAACCTATTCGGAACTAGCTGTCTTTTTTATTTAACTGTATATTTTATGATTCCATCAAGAGCACTTCGGGGGTGTGAGCAAAACTAGTCTTTATTAATGTCCCAACTTCTCATTCTCGATTGAATACATATAAATTAAATGAATTTAATTTTAATTTATTTCAACAGAGAGGGAAAACATTTTTGAGAAGGGAATATTGAAGTCTAGGCATTTACAGGACTTATGACCTGTCATCGGCTGTTTTTAGTGGCCACTTTACGCACTGTGTAACATTCACCGTTCTGTCCATGTTTGAACATCCACATTTTCTCAACTCTTTCATCTGTTGACTTTTGTGAAGTAAAAGTTTAATATGAATAACTCCCTAGGGAGGAAATCCAGCCAGTCTGCAAGCATTTGGACATACTCAAACATTGTTGAATTTAATTTGATTTATTTGAAAAAAGTTCTATTTAAACTAACATACCAGTAAACAAATTCAAAGCAAATTTGAAGATTTTTTTTGAACCCGAGTAAAAACAACTTTCTATTTTAATTAGTTTTACTAAATTATTATTTTCCGTTTATTTTATTTTGTATATTTTTTTTTTCTCATGTATATACAAAATTATACAACTTCAAACTTCAAACTTCAAATTCTAAATAAATATAACAGTGTAAGTTACTCTCAAAGCACAAGAGCTAGTCTCTTTTTTGACCAGTAACAGCTATATCATTTTAAAAATAAATAAATGTCGATTGTATTAAAAAAATAAACTTATATAAATTATGTGGTTATATTTATCAAACAAAATAAAAAATACGCCTAGTGGGCATTTTTCGTGATAGAAAAATACCAGACATTATATCTGTACCATAGAGGATTAAACACGGGAGTCCACTTTTTGCGGCAATGAAATTAAAAATGTAAAAATTATTGCAATAAGCTATTTTATAGGTGAATAAAACATTAAAGTCGACTTTTATCATAAATATGCTTTGTTAAGTTATAATAAAAATCAGAAGTCCGCTTTGTTTTCAGGCAAAAAACATCAGTGATCCCAGATACGTTGTTTTAATTACTTTTATTATAAAAAAAATATTATTTTATATTAAAATATCTTTATAGATCGAAATTATCTCATTTTGTTCAAAATTTATCAGGTTTTGGAAATCACACAACCACAATTATTTATTTTTCGAACATATAGCTCAACGTGACTCCTGGGATTTATCTTTTAAGATTCAGATACTATGTAGTAATTAGTAAAATAATATAAGCAAAACCATTCATACAATATTAAAAAGAGATCACCATAGATCAGAGGAAACAAAATCAGACTCGATGGAAATATAAGAGAGAAAGATGTTTTTTTGAAGGAATATCCTGCGAAGCCTCTATTTTAGAGGCTTGAGAGCAAAAGATATGGAAGCAGAATAAGATCAGTGGTCGCATGAAAAAAGTAGCCTGAAATATTTGTTGGCACTGAGAATTCTAAGCAAGGCGGATAATAAGTTATGTGGTTTAAAGTATAAATATTGCCTTAGATATACTGTTCTTATAGAGGTCAGTAATTCAAGCGCATGAAAAAATTGATTAAAAATTTCAAATAGTATTAAAAGATCGGAATTATTCTGACGATCTTGAAGCAGATGGACAGTAAGGTAGTTTTTAGCTTATTATTTGTTTACTCGCTTACGTATGATTTTAACTTCGAACCGACTTTTCTTAACGATTGACGCTAAACCGATTCATTATCAGACCAGCGAAGTTTCTAAATAATAGACATACATATACAATTATGGCAACTTCTTGAATGTGTACGTGCGTATATATTATGTAAGAGGGTATGTTTGTGTGTATTTGAGAAAATGTTCGGATATGAGTTTATATGCAACCATATTCGAGGACCTTGATAGGTTTATTGACCCAAAATCCAAAGACTCACCCAAATTCAAATGCCTACCGGGTGTATAATGATATCGAATAGACGACAATGGTCAGAATGAACTTGAGCATGAAATATATTTCTGAAATGTGTATTTACTGGAACCTCGAACTTGGGTGGTCAGTTGACGTCCTTTAATTCGGAATTGAGCAAACAAGGGTGAGTAAACGTGTGTATCATTGATTATAAAGTGGGAGTGTATCGCAGCCAAACAGAATTAGTCGTTATCGGGCACGTTAAATATATAAATAGATGGGAAAAAAAATATTTGTAATTTGAACAAGGACGATAAAGGAAAGAGTTTTGTGCATGCGGAGAACAGGTAAAAGAGGAATGAGGAAATTAGAGTTTTAAGAGTAGGTATTATTTTTAAAGTATTATATTAAAATACCAATTGACAATTTTCACGTGAAAATGCAGTCACCGGCATTGATTTTTTCTCGGTCTCAAGAGGTTAGGTAGCAATAATTACGCATATGTTCGACCACTTTGAATAATTTATGGCGTGTTTTATGTACGCTTGAATATATTATGTATTGTGTAATTTGTAAACTCTGTCAATTTGCACTTACGCGTCTCGTCAACAATGTGCTGCTAGTTTTTTCACCGAATTATTGAAACATTGCGAAATTCGGTTTTGAATAAAATTATACTTAAGCGCCATTATCGCTAGACGCCACGCAGCTGCACAAGCGTGTCGAGTTCAGATGTGGATCCAGGCGTATGGTTTAGTTTTACTATAAACATGAAGTATCAATATTTTGATTGATCATAAAGAAATGATAATGTATTTCATATCGATACCGTATTTATTTATTTATTTACATACATAAGTTTATTGTACATTATTTGAGACATAAGTCCTAACTCCATGGGACTAAAAGTCCTATGTTGAGATAGGACTAGCAATTAGTTGACGCAGATAAATGAGTATATCACCACAAATATAGGAACAGAAAGATATTTAAAAAAAAAAAAAATGTAAATATGGCACATCAATATGGTAAACAGTAAACTCAAACATTCGTTAAATCATCAATGAGTTTCCTACTCAAATCCCTCCCACTAAGGAAAATCTAGTCCTCAAATACTTTCTTGAAAATAGTTTTTGCCCTTGAGAGCTTAATACGCTCTTCCAAAATATTGAACACTCTCAGTGTTGATGATGGTGATGAGAGATGTATCTAAGCAAAAGTCGTACAGGTTTTGGGTATGACATAATTCATGTTCTGGGAAAACCTCGTACAGACATTTTGCTGAGACTTCTCCTTATTGTTCGACCAGAAATGTGCAAGTGCTTTTTTTAGGCACAGTTGTCTCATATCCAGCACCTTTTTTTTTTTTTCTTCATTAGGGCCTACAACCAAAACTTGATAACATCGGCCAAAAATGAGTTACATTTATAAACATAAGAAAAACATAAACAGACAGGAATAACAATATAGATACAAACAAAAGACAAGAAAAATATAAGTACAAGAATAACATCAAAATATCAATTGTAATAATAAACACATATCCAAACCAATAAAAATTTCAACATAAATTGAAATAGGCACTAACAGAAAAACCCACCAAAACCTGATAGTGCCTATTTAACAGAAAATAGAAACTTACAGTAAAATTAGAAGGAAGATAGAATTTAATAACTAGAAAAATTACAACAGAATAATCAAAATATTAACGAACTTAATCTTATATTAATGATAAATTATAACTATTAAAATTAAAATTAAAAATTAAACGTCGGAAGTAATAATGACAAAATATTTTACATGAACCTAAAAATGTAAGATAAATTTAATGTAAAAAAATAAAGAATTAATTTAAACATAATTATTTCAATGACACAATTATTACAAATCATAATACGGAACAGTTTGAACTTAAAAAAATATAAACAGAATTGATCAATAAACAATTTGCACAAGAAAAAAATTGAGATAAATGAATTGGAAAGGTTATAAAAAACATAAGTAAAATATCAAATAATTTTTTCCTCCCAGTCATTAAGGGACATGTAAAAAAAATGTGATTAAGATCTCCAATGCCTCCACATTCGCAGGCATTGGAGTCTAAAATTTTAATTTTAAAAAGATGGGACGGAGTGCAACAGCACCTTCATGTATTGGAACAACTGTTCTGACGGGTATGTTGGAGGGCGCCGGAATATTATTTTTAAAAATAATTTCTGTGAAGTTGTTAGACGCTTTGAAGTGGATGCCGCACAACCCCCTCAGTCAGCTATTCCATAGGTTGCAGTGGATTGAAACAGAGCAAAATACACACTTCTGAGAGTGCTAATATCCAGAATGTCTCTTAAGCTAGGGTTTCCTAGGACAGCGGTGCCCGTATCTTAACGGCCGTAGTGAACGGTGATGCGGTGGACAGCCGTCGTAACGGTGACTAGAGAGTGGTTTCATAGGAAAACGGTGTTGATAACATTTAACAAATCTAAGCGTAAAACGTCTGTCAGCTACTTCATCTGGAATGCAGAGTTCCCTTAGATATTCCGGAGCAGAGTTGTGTAGTGACTTATACATAAGCCAACAAAGTTTGTATTCTACCCTCTGTGGAAAACGTAGCCAGTGTAATTCCCGAAGTAGTGGAGTGATAGGACTGACATTAGAGATTCCAAAAACAAGTTTTTCTGCGACATTCAATACAGACTGTGGGCCAGTCATTTTATTCATTGGTAGACCTGCGTAGATACCATTACAATAATCGACTCCAAACACTACAAACGCATCTATTAATTGACGGGCGGCATCAACTGGCAAATTTTTGCGTATGCATTTAATCTGTCTTAGCTGGTAAAAGCGTGAACTTGTCGTTCTACTAATTTGAGCTTCAAGAGAAAGGTGAGGTGCCACGGTTCGCATCCGTAGAGGAAAATATGTGTTATGCAGGCGTTTTTTTGTTTTCACTGAGTAAAAATAAATATGCAATATTTATCGTGCAATAAATATGAAATATTAAAAAAAAAATCTATCTATGTTTTGATTTATTAAACATTTTTAAGTGACTCTTCTGTACAATCGTGTTTTGTGGGTTACGATTTTATACGTAGGTGTCGATATAAGAGCTGGATCATTGGGATTCATTTCAAAAGTACAATTATTTTTTTTTAAAACTAGGGTGTTGACACAGTGTACATTGTACACAATATGGACTGAAAGCGAGTTGCTAAAATATCAATACACCGTGATACAACAGTACATTGTATTCTCTCATGAATGTTTAATGCTGTCTTGTGGGACATTTTGCAGGTGGCTGATTGCCACGTAATTATTAGTGAAAATCGATTCTTTCCCTGAGAATCAAACGTATTATTATTTTATTTAAAAATTATTACGCAATTCAATAATGTTTTCAAATATAATGCCTAATCTTATAAATTTAAATTAAAGGAAAAATAAACGAAATAATGCTGATGACTAATTTTGTTTTTTTATTGTATTATTTATTATCAAGATTCATAAAAAAAACCACTGTGAACTTTCTTATGCGGAATAAAAAGGAGACTTAACAGGTAACGCAGTCTGTCCTGTCTTTAAACAAATGTTTTCCTGTATTTTCTTCCTGGATTATAGCTCTAGAGAAGTCAGTACAGTTGTCACCTGAGTTTACTGCGTCCGTTTTTTAATTGCCCCCTTCCTTACGCAGTCAAACCCCCGAAAACTCAAAATTCTTCAGAGACATCCATTCTCGAAATTTGTATTTTGCTGTTTTTGGCCCAAATGAGGAGCCACAATTTGCGTCCTTAGAAGAGAATAGGTGTTATGCAAACGTTATGTACGCGGCATTTGGTTTTCACTTAGTAAATATCCGATCTCCAGATAGCCTTTAGTTTTTTTATTTATTTTTTTATTCATAAATTTCATAAAAAGTACATGTTTTTGTAAAATTCTAAACATATCTATTTTTACACATCTAGTAAATGTTATCACTGTTAAAAAAAGAGACTTTCTGTTTTGCTTGGAGAGTGACGTACACTGTCTTAATTGTTTATTTATAAGAGTTTACGTAATTTTAAACACAAGTACATGAGAAAGAAAAATAAAAACATAGGATGTTTAAAGAAAAAACAATAAAACATTTATACTAATTAAAATTTAATATTGTTTTTCCACGTGTTCAAAAAATTTCTTTAGATTAACTTTAAATTTATTTATTGATATCTTATTTTTAATAGTTTTTAGTTCATTGGGAAGATTAGTATAATTTTTACACCTTTGAGGACAAAGCTATTTTGACCATGATTTGTGTGGAATTTAGAAATTTTAATATTATGTTGGTATCTGAATGACTTATTCATCTCAGATTATTTTATTATTTTTTCTTTATAAATTTGTATAATACAATTTATTTTATAAAGAGTGTCTACTGTATGAACCTTAAATATTTTCCGTATTGAATGTTGATAGTTAAATGGTACTGTTGGCTAGCTTCCTAGCCACCCTAAAGCTAGGGTTTCCTAGGACAGCGGTGCCCGTATCTTAACGGCCGTAGTGAACGGTGATGCGGTGGACAGCCGTCGTAGTGGTGACTAGAGAGTGGTTTTATTTTTTAACGGTGTTATCAACACCATTTTTAAAGGAAACCACTCTCTAGTCACCGTTACGACGGCTGTCAACCGCATTAATGTTCACTACGGCCGTTAAAATACGGGCACCGCTGTCCTAGGAAACCCGAGCTTTACAGCTTTTTTTAAAAGCTGCAATTTTCCGTATCATAATATACTCCCAGGTATTTGAAACTCTCGACCCTTTCGATGATTTGGTTTGACAGTCAGGGGGTTTTGAATCTCAAGGTAACTGAAGTGTACATGGGTTTTTGCAATATTACAAGAGTTATTAAATGATAGAAAATAATTGTATACTACCACGTACTGACTTTTCTATGTCTACCAGTTTCAAGACGTACCCATCTCTTCATCAGGACACTAATTACACTAACAGGCAAACCCACTTTATCACAGTAGATGCACAAAATATATGGCTGACGTGCTGATAGAAAACAAGCTTGAAGAAAGAGTCTACAAGACAAAGTTATTTGCAATTTATAACTCAAGCAAAAAATGTAACTTAAACCATAAAAATTAATCCTTTTTCTTGGTTGGAAGAAATTGACATTTGGCAATAAGCCTGCCAACGTATAACTTTTATTATGTACAAAAACTAAATAAATAATTAAAAATGGCGAAATATAGAATTACTTTTGTAATTCATAACAACTAAAATACGACTCAAAAAAAAAACCATTTTAAAAATTTTATTACGTCAATGTATTTTAACAGAGATGAAGAAAATTTTGTAGAAGGGATTATGGGATCTTAGGCATTTACAAGGCTTATGACCTGTCATTGGCTGATTTAAGTGTCCACTTTACACACTGCGCAACATTCCCCAATCTGCCTATGTTTGAACATTTGGGTACTTTCAATTCATCTATTTGTTAATCTTTGTGACGTTAACGTGCTTAAACATTTTTAGATGCGGGTGAGATTCATATGATTGAAATATTACACCTAAGGAATACGAATGTTCAAACATAGGCAGAATGGTGAATGGTACACAGTGTATAATGTGGCAACTTAAACCAGCCAATGACGGATCATAAGATTTGTAAATACCTAGACTTCTGTATTCCCTTTTACAAGATGTTTATTTATTTATTAACGGTCATTGTACATTTATACAATTCATAGGGTTTTAATATTGCATTGAAAAAAAAGTTAAAAACATTTTATAAAAAAGAAAAGAAGCATTGACAGACATAAAGGACAAGATCTGGACTATTTATGTAGTGCTCGTTTAAATCACTGTAAACTCAAACCAAAAAAGTCCAGATTTGTCTTGAGTTAAAAATACGACTAAGACGGGTCATTGGAGAATTAAGGCCATAGTTTGTTATATGCTAATCGATGAACAAAACTTCATTGTTGTTCAACCTACGAGTCGGAATATGAAGTTTTATTTATCCAAGTAATGATGGAACATCGATTATACCATTTAGTATGCCGAACATATATATTTTTATTTATTTTATATTTTATAAATTTATTGCATAAAATTAGTATGCATGTTTAATAACAGGGAATCTATATAAATCTCATTAATATAAAATGAAAATTGAGTGCTCTCTGTTTATGATAGTCTTCATCTAACATGGCTCATCCTGTTCTAAGATGGAGATATTTTATCTTTTAGAGCATAAGTAGTCCTATACTAATAAAACAATAACATAAAAAAAACTAAAACTATTTAATTATAAATGCCTAGCTAATCAAAAGTAAGATTTTTTTTTTATTACAATATAAAGTATATGTATGCGCCAATAATACATGTTACTGAAACATAAATAATATAGTATAATACATAATAAAAAACAAATATAAAGCAATGAAACACAAAAAAAAAATTAAAAAATATGTGGAGCAATTATATAAAGTAGTACGTTTTTTGATTTACATATATATATTTTTTTTAAATCTCTCGCAACACTATTTATATGTGCAGTTATTTTTATTTTAAAATTTGTTTTACCTTTCCAGTCTTTTATATTTGGCAATAAATCATTAAATATTTTTGGAGCAATTACATTATATTGCTTTTTATCAAAGACATCAATATTAGTTCTACGTTTTTGTAGACTAGAAATATTTAACATTGCCTACATCAGCATAAGAATAATTACCTCTCTCTGTTGATGTTAATGTTCTTCATATCTGTTAAAATATGATATATTTATATTTCTAGTCTACTACAATTCGAATAGACTAAAAATATTGTTGATTTTGTTATATCTACTAACTTGACTCATATATTTTCTTAAAACAGAAAGTAATTTGTGGTGTTAAGTTATGTCGGTTTTGTATCAAAGGTGCTATTAAGTCCTCATCGCCAACTGAAATTCGTTCTTATTGAAGGTAATTTCCAAACTCACGCACAGAAAGATCATGCATCACGTATCTTAACAAAATTATCCGTAATTGTTCAAGTTATCCACAAACCTATGGGAACTTTTGCCATCGTTTTTGACCCCTTTGAACCAGATACCCTTTTTGACATTTGGTCATGGTAACAAGATAACTAGCTGAAGAAGTAACTTGTCGGAATCAGGATGCAGAAATATTTTTTTTGCAATAATTGAAGCCTTACTACGGTACCCGGCAGTAAATAAGTATATTGGCCTTAAGTAAGAGACTGCCGATTTTGTAGAGCGTCTTCTCTGTCGCACCAGTCTAATATCTGTATGAATTTATGAATGACAAAGACGATGCTCTTCAAAGTCGATAGCGCCGCAGTCTCTTTCTTAAGCCCGATGTTCTTAATTTAAGGCCGCTTACTGCAATTGTAACTCTGTGACTAAACGGATGAAGAATACAGTTCTATGAGTAAAATCGAGCCAGAATCCTGGACGAGTGTTTTCGACTCGATGGCTGCTATTAGGTAAAAATCATAAATTTGAAAATCGAGTGAAGATGTATGTTCGCCTAACATTTTTGATGTCCTGGGTTCCATTTTTGGTGGGAGTGAGGTGAATTATTGATTTGAAAAAATCCAAGTCTAAATTTAATTGTTTCTAGACCGGCACCTGAAGCGTTAGACTTATCACCTTTCCCTCATGTATCGCTGCATTTTTCATTTTAAAAATTTATTTATTTATATATTTTATTAAACTAGGCAATTAAATTTTAATACATTAAAATTTACAAGTTAATAGAAAGAACAGATAAACAAAATATAAACAATATATTAAACAAAATATGAATTTACTCGTAATTTTAAATTTGAAAATAAACCGGACACAACTTATGCTTTTAAAAGTCAATAATTAATTTTATAAGAAAAATGAAACTATTTGTTGCTCTACGGGTGGCCTTTTTCGATTTTTATGACAAGTATTTTTATGTAGATCTACTTTTACAAGCAGTTAACTAAAAAATACTCAAATTTACGCGTAAAACAAATCTTACTTCATTTCGGATCGTAAACCTGCTTTTTTCTTATGGATTCACCTCGCCTTCTCGTATCAAATATCATGACATGGAATAAAGCCGATATTCGGAATGAAAATTATTATGTCTTCATTAAATTCAAACCGCTTGTTACTATCAATAAAGCCAGTGTTTTGTGAAACCGGCTTTGATTTATATCGGATAAAATTCGCTTAAATCGGTGTCCTTAGGCAGAAATACTTGTACATAGATACACTATACATTACGCAAGAACAATATATAAAACAACTAAATTTTTTTGTCTCACTCAGCCTTCAGGGGTCAAAAATATCTTTTAAATTAGGTAAAAAAAAAACTTTTACATATTATTTATTTAATAATAATAGACATTTTTTTATTTATTTTTTTATTTTCTTTTATTTAGGAAACATACAGTACAGTTACAAAGTTTAATATTTTACACAATCAGACTTAATTCTAATGGACCAGTGAAGTTTCCATATTATAAAGCAATTATATGTAAGGTTAATTATGAACGTATAAAAAAGAGAAGGAAAAAAAACATAACATAAATGAAAGTTGTTTAAAAATTAAAATTTAAGTGAAAAAAGATATTTTAAAGTTTGTAGTGAGTATTTACTGATGGAAATAATATTAAAAATGAAGAAAATTTGTAAGAGTAATTAAAAATTAAGAATTGAAATAAAGAATGAAAAACATGCTCAGATGTAAAAATAAAATAAAATAGTAATCACATTTTAAAAAAAAAAGGAAAAACATAAATATACACATATTTATTTTAAGGGATTCAAAGAAACGATGAGAAGAATCTTTAAGTGAAATATAAGACAGTAAATTTAAGACAATTTAAAAAACATCTTCAAAATTAATGACACATTATAGTAAGAGCAGCAATATATTGATTTTATTAACATATATAATATAAGTTATTAAAAGTAGTTTATTGAGTTATTAAGGATTTTTGTCATGTTTTTCTTCTAATGATGGAAAGTGTGAAGTGAAATGGATACGATCCTTAGACACTGTTAAAATAAAATAGGATAGAATACATTAGCTAATCATACCTTGATAAAGAAGCTTGGGTGGCTTTGAAGCTGGTTGGTAAAAAAAAAATTGGTCAAAACAAATTTGTTTTATATTTATTTTATAATTAAAAATATGTTCTCTGATCGGTTTTGGACCGCAGGTGGCAGATTGAACACCCCTTGCCCAAGGTGATGTATTGTTGATACGGATGATAAGTAGTTGAAACGCAGCGTTGCCTTCAGAAAATCACTATAATTTGTTCAAATTAAATATAGATTTAACACAGAAAAAGCTGGAATCTACGGCCATATATCACGTACCAACGCGGAACTAAATTGAGAGGTATCATTTATCTGTCAGAAGCAGTATTAGAATGTTCAGTGATCTAATGGCATTTTCAGCTTTATAACCGAGCAAAAATTTGTAATAAAAACAAAGCAGTGAAAATAGCTTCCGACCACTGATAAACAACCCACCCAGAAGATATTTTCTATTTGTTCTCCGAAACATTACATTTATCGTTGAAAATAATACATAATGAATAATATTTTAGGGAAGGGAATGTGCATGTCACGGCATTTAAAAGACTTGTGACGTATGATTGGCAGTTTTCAGTGGCCACTTTATACACTGAGCAACATTTATTTGTCACTTTCAGAATCAATACATAGGTTTCAAGGAATTTAATAAATTGCCACAAAAATTTAAAGTACCTATTTCAAAATGTAGAAACAGGACGTGCAAATTAAATAATTATTTTTTCCAGAAGTACTTTTAATAAATAATGTTAGTTTATCCAGAGAATGCGCATATTGAACATATAACTTTTAATATTTTACCGTTTTTGCTTGTATATGTAATTTTAAATACTATTTAAATGTTATTTGTGTTTTTTTTATACTTTTTTTAGCTTGTATACATAATTTCAATACGTTTTTGATCAAAAAAATTAACCTGTATAGCGCATATTTTGTTAATTAAAAAAAATGATCGCAAAGCATTATCCACAAAATTAAGAAAGGTCTTCTGCGATGGTTCGGTCATGTGGAGCGAATGAATGATGAAGGAACTGCTAAAAAGATTTATGATGCGAATGTGTCTGGTTGTAGAAGTCGAGGAAGGCCGACAAAGACATGACATGATCAAGTACAACAAATTCTTGAAAGTGGTCATGTGAAAAGTCGGAATAATCGACGTGCGTGCATGAGAAGATGTATGAATGTGAAGGAAGCAAAGGAAGTGTGCCAGGACAGAGTGATGTGGCGTTCTATCCTCTCTGCCTACCCCTCCGGGGAAATGGCGTGATGGTTAGTTAGTTAGTTAGTTAGTTAAAAAAAATGATTTTATTTTGTGCTAGTTCAGTATGTATATATACATACATGTAATTTTTAAACTTTTTAAATTTTCTTTCCCAGATTGCATAAAGTAAACATCATTTTGAATTTATTTCCATGCCTAGTATTCTGTTTATTTTGTTATTTTCAAGTATTTTTCATAGCCTTTTTAATTTGTAGCATATCATAATTTTAATTTTTCTGCCTTTGTAAATAATATTATAGTTTAAAATATAAAAACGTCTTTAATAAAATTTGTTATCTGTATGTCCCTAAATGAGTTTTTTTTTTAAAAAACTTTTTGGGAATATTGTATATAATTATGTATAATATGTTTTCAATTTATTAAAAAAAAAAAAAAAATTAATAGATACTCAACCTTAAGGGTCTTTTTCCAGTAATACAAACATATACCTTGTTTAGAACTTAAAAAATTCAATGATCAAATTATAAATTTTAAAGAAAATGTACTGTCGGCGACACGATATTCCAATATCTTCATTGTATAAAACATATTACAACAGAGATGAAAAACATTAAAGAGCAGGTAATATAGAAGTCTAGGCATCTACAGGGGTTATTACCTGTCAATGGCTGGTTTAAGTGGCCACTTTACACACTGTGTAACATTCACCATTCTGCCCATATTTAAACATCTATATTCCTTCAATTCTATGATCTGTTGATGTTTGTGAAGTTAAAGAGCTGAAACCTTTATTTATGCGGGTGAGATTCATCTAATTGAATTATTTCACCTACATACTAAGAAACGCTTGAAAATGTTAATTTTTCAATTTCTTTACTTCTTCATGGACCAGGTAATTTATCAACAATATTTTAAGTTTGTCCAAATTTTTGTAGACAAGATAATAAAATAACATTTCCAGGCGTTACCTAGTATGTAGGTGAAATAATTCAATTGGATGAATCTCACCCGCATACATAAAGGTTTCAGCTCTTTAGCTTCACAAACATCAACAGATGAAAGAATTGAAGGAATATCGATGTTTAAATATGGGCAGAATAGTGAATGTTACACGGTGTGTAAAGTGGCTACTTAAACCAGCCATTGACAGGTCATAAACCCTGTAGATGCCTAGACTTCTATATTACCTTCTCTTAAATGTTCTTCATCTCTGTTGTAATATGTTAATACAAACAGCTCCCTAGGGAGTTGAATCCAGTCCTTGTCTACAAAAATTTGGACAAACCTAAAATATTATCGTATAAAACTATACATATTTTATCCTTTATTATGGTCCAAGCTGGGTTCTCAGCATGCGTCTCTATCTGAATATAGAAATAAATTGGAGCATGTACATAATACTCGGTTCACTAGTGTAGATGGACTAGCTCTCCCTAAATTCAATAATAAATACGGGAAAAGAACACTAGAATACAATATACCAAAAATGTATAATGTGCTCGCATTAATTATAAAAAAAGATGGAATATCCACACTAGTTAAAAGTAGTTATCACGCGCCATTGTTCTTGAACTTTGCAACAATGGTGATTGGATTCATTAGGGTAATAAACCAAAATCAGTGATCGAACATCCCATTTCCAAGACAAATACACGTAAGGCTACCAGTAATACGTGGGTCCAAATATACATAAAAAAAAGAATTTAAAAAAAACTTAACAGGCTCAAGAGAAAGACGTATGCTGAAAATCTTGCTTTAGGAAGTTGTTTTTCTTAAAAAAAATATATGTTTTCCTTTTTTTTCCGACTAATTTATATTTTTCTAGTAATAAACCAAAATCAGTGATCGAACATCCCATTTCCAAGACAAAGACACGTAAGGCTACCAGTAATACGTGGGTCCAAATATACATAAAAAATAATTTAAAAAAAACTTAACAGGCTCAAGAGAAAGACGTATGCTGAAAATCTTGCTTTAGGAAGTTGTTTTTCATAAAAAAAATTATGTTTTCCTTTTTTTTCCGACTAATTTATATTTTTCTACTCGTAACATATTTTCAATGCATATACGAATACGTGTTTTCTTTTTTATTTTCCAAAATTGTATATATTTTTTTTTATATTATAGAATTTAAGAGATAAGATTTTGTATTTATATTTATTTATTTATTTATACTTTTACATTGTTTGAGTTCTTTTTTTATACAGAATAATGTTCCCTCACTGGGGTGTCCCGTGCCGAGGGAAACATTTAACAAAATGAGAAACATGCCCTAGATTAGCTAATTAACAAAGTTAAGATAATTATATCAATAAAAAAAACGTAATTAACTTAACTAGAACTAAACTTCAAGCACCTGCTGACGAACTGCATTTTATGCAGTTCAGTAGGACTTAATAATTTGCATTTTAACTTGTGTATGTGTATGTGTATGGTACGTCTGAAAACTGGTAGACATAAAAAGTCGTTAAGTGGTTAAATACTTTTATTTACTAACTTAAATGTTTGGCCACAAAGTTAATGCTTTGAACATAAATAATGAATTAAATTAAGTTAAATAAACAGTTTGAAACTCTCTTAAATATTTGCACGTTGAATCCATAATGACGTTTTGCTTAATATTATTAAACACACCCACATAGTTTAAACAATCTGAATCCAAATAACGTAGCTTGTTTGACATTTTAATTAGCTCTAAATTTGGTCACCTAACATTAACAATAAGAATAATGTTAAATATGGTATTAATATGATTTTTTCAGCATTGTTATGTTAACCCATTCAGTGCTGAATTTAAACTTTGCGATATTTATTTATTTATTACATTAACGGTCTGATTCAATTAGAGCACTTATAATATTTTATATATTTTTGAAGGGAATACGGAAGTCTAGTCCTTTTTAGGGCATATGACCTGTTATTTGCTGGTTTAAGTGGCCACATTACACACTGTGTAACATTCACCATTCTGCCTGATGAAGAAGATGAAGCTTATCAATTAATTATTTCATTTAGGACAGTTATTAATTCATTCGAATAAATAACTGCATTAGAATACATTCAATAATTTTAATCTAGTCAAATTCATTCGATTATTTTCATTGAATTGAATCATGTTTCGATTTATTTTTTTGCAATCATGAGGGAAAACATTATTGAGATGGTTATATGGAAGTTTAGGCATTTACAGGACTTATGACTTATCATTGGCTGGTTTAAGTGGCCACTTTACAAACTGTGTAACATTCACCATTCTGCCTATATAGAACTAGATTTCAGGAAGTATTAATCTTCATAAGCATCTTTTTCCTAAGATTTTTTGTGAAAATTGAGAAATTCCGTTTTTGTGATCAACACTGTTTTCAGAATGTGAATACAGTTTTTTTTTTGTATGAAAGCGACTTGGCTGTTTTTAAAAGGACATAAAATTGATATACATATTTAAAAAAAAAAAATGTGGACTGGATGCTTTCTGCATAACTAAGTTCAATTAAAACAGAAACATATGCTCAAAAAACTGAACAAAAAGAACAATTAACTATGTAGCAAAGAGAGATGGGCAGAAAAATAATGGTACGTTATATGTTCAATAACACAATCAACACATAAAATTTAAGCGAAGCCCTTCTGATCCATCTTCATCCAAAACTATGTTAATATCAAAAAGATCTAAGGAAGGCCGGAAAATTTATCTCAAAGAATTCCAAATTGTGCTACGCATTGACTAGTCTACATGTTTTGGTCATTGGGGCATAAAAAGAAAAGTTGCTCTTAGAAGATTCAATAAATATCAGATTTTGACTTCTGATGACATAAAGGAGAACGCGAAAAGAAAATTACTAATTACTGCAACAAATTGAAACATCTTTGCAGGGTTGAGTATTTGGAAAATGCATAAAAGGTGCATCTCAGTTCTACGTTCCTCCAATGAAGACAGGTTGCTCAATTTCAAAATAGCAATTATCACCCCTTTGCGATCCGAGCAAACATGCCACTTTTCTTTAAAAAAGGTGTAGAACAAACTCAATATTGTCAGTATGGGCCTTATAGAATTGAGATCAAATTGAAGAAGCGTATTCTTGATGGGGTCGAACTAGTGAGCAATAAAGAGTTTTTATGGTGTTAATAATTTTGAAGTCCGTTGTCATTCCATTTATAAAACTGACAAGTTTGAGATATTTTTCAAAAATATTATCAATGTGTTCACGATAGGAGAGTTTACTATCTAAAGTAATGCTAAGATACTTTTTTGACGAAACCATTGAAAGGGAATTTTTAGTTTGTTGTTGAATTATTTGTCAATGTTAACTTGAAGACAATTGATGTCGCATCATTCATAAGAACAATTAATATCCTGTTGAAAAAGAAGACAATCATTGGAGGATTCGATAATTTTAGGGACCTTGTTATCATCAGCAAAAAGCTAGAAGAATGAATTTTGAAAACAATGATAACATCAATTATAAAAAAATATTAAATAATAATGGAGCAAGGTGGGCTCCTTGAGGTATTCCAAAAGTAACAGTGATTGGAGAAGACAAGGAATTATCAATTTGAATCAACTGTTTTCTTTCACTTTGGTAAGACTTAAATATTTTCAATATAATGACAGTATTATTATATAGAGAACATTGTTCCATATTGATCTGGGATAAAAACTTGCGAATGTCAAATTTTCAAATTGTTTTTCTCAGTTTGACGCATTTAGAGTTGTAGCGTTCTTAACGGGGTGCGATGTTTATAAATTGTTATATTAAAGTAATTCAAATAATTTTAAATTTTAGTTGATAAGTACAAATGTTACATCAATTATTTAACTAATGATTTTAAAAAATAAATTAATTGATAAGTAAATAATTTAATTTGAGGGGGTAATTTTTTAGCTCGTTTTATCAAGTGCGATATAAAGGTTATCCTTTGAAAACAAATTTAATTGGATTTGTGTTCTGAAAACATTGAATACCATTAGCAAATGAAGAGCGAAATACAAGAATACAATTTCAGTTATTATTTCGTTGAATTCCTAAAAACGTGTGTTTTTGTGAACGGCTTACAAACATGTTTTTAACCTAAATACACAGCTTTCGCCAATCCCCTTGATTTCAGCAGAATTAAAACCTCACGTTGGTAAAAAAAATAAAAAAATAAATATTTTTTATTTGTTTATTGTTCTGATTTGCATAATCCGTCAAACAATGGACGTGTCCCACGGGGAAAAGGATAACTTGTTTATTTTTAACCGGTTAAGTGCCAAAAGCGCGTTCACGCGTTCTCCGGTTTCGTGTTCGGAGGGCCGGCCGTACAAAAATAGTCCGTAAAGACGCGTGCCTTTGTACGACGTCAAATTTTCTGAGTTATTTTTATTTCGTACATTCGAAGACATGTGTTAGAAGCTTGATAAAATACTAGGACACGAGGAATTACTAAAATTATCGACACGACAGCAGCTCAAATCAGAGCTATGTTTGACATTTAACACACATCGATAATGCAGGGTTGAAAAATAATTTTGGAAATTCCCTTTAGTTTTGCGTATTTGCGTATAGCGGGCCGCGATAGTAATGTAGTCTCATGCACTCAAGTTTTAAATCTCACCCTCCTACAAGTTGATTCCCATTATTCCTAAATTCCGATTGTTCACTATTCCAATCTAATTCACTGTCTTTTAGCACATAATTGTGGTAGAATCACCATGTAAAGCGCCCTTGAGGTATTTTATTACGAAAATGGCGCTATATAAGTTATCCACAATAAATAATGCTCATCCAATAATCTACATCTCAATTTAAGTAAGGTTATGAGATTTTTTCGTCTCAAAAATCCAAACATATACGACTACTCCCTGAATCATCTGTGTCTAGTATTCGAGATTTAGGTATTAAACTTAACGCTAAACTTTCTTTTACAATTCCTATTGAACATGTCAAAAAATCCTTCAAACTTGGATTTATTAACAGAAACACAACTGACTTCAAAAATATCAATTCCCTTGAAATTCTCTTCTCTAGTTCGCCCGCACCTAGAGTATTCCTCTGTTATCTGGTCTCCATATTATGATGTTCAAATAAACATTTTTGAATCAGTTCAACATAAATTTTTAATAAAGATAGCCTGAAGCTTAGGCTTATCCAGAGACCAACATACAAATAATGAGTTAGACACTAGCTTAAATATGTATTCTCTTCAAGACTGTCGAAATAAATCCGACCTTATAGTCCTATTTAAAATTCTAAACTCACTCTTTGATGCGCCTAAACTACTGAGCTCAATAAAATTAAATATCCCAACTAGAAGCCTAATACAAAACTTACTTTTTATACCAATAACCATAGAACTAACGATGGTTTTCATTCCCCTATGCCTAGAATTCTTAGGTCTGCCAACAAACATACCAGTCTTGATTTATTTGATAACAAGTTGTCATCTTTCAAACGACAACTGAATCAAATTCAATTATAAACACCTCTCTCCCGCTTCCACTCCCACCAAGTTTACTAAATACCATTGTGTCTTTCTACTTTTTTTATAATAATTTTCTATGTATAAATATGTCATTAAAAATGCCCATTGGGTGCATAAATAAATAAATAAGTTATTACGGCTAATCTTTGTGTTCAGTCTTGCGTTTTGGGTGCCAGTCCAAGAACAATGAGCTATGCAGTCCTAAAACCATTGAAATCCATATTTTACGTCCATCTTGCCAATAATCGCACCTCAAGAATAGTTAAGAGACGGACTTCTCTCCACTCGCTTTGCTTACTTATGATTTTTACCAGAGAGCAGCCATCGAGTTGATTTTTTTTACAAACAAAACTGTATTTTTCCCTCTTGGATTCAGAGAATAAGTTCAAATGTTAATATTTTATTGGAAATATTATTTTAGGCTGTTATCGTAAAACCAAGTAAACAAAATAATTAAAATTATATGTATCCAAACTAATATTATCATTTATTGTGAATGCAGATAATTGGTAGAATTCTATATTAAAATATGATAAGGTATTCAAATTAAAATACTTCTATTGGACTAAATTCCACCTTTATTTTAAAAATATATGTGACGCATTTTGCCTTGATAGGATATTATCAACGATTTTGATTTTTGAGATTTTTAAAAAATGAAAGTAAAATTAAATCCAATAAAAATTTATATTTTTTTAATACCTTACGAAATTTCGATATCATTATGATTGTCGGTTTCTTTGTTTTTCCTTCACGTCGCAAAGCAGCAACCGATAAATGTGATTTTTTGCAAAGAGATATCCGGAAAGTTAATAAGTATTATGAGCTACCGTTCATTCCGAAAATATATAACTTCCCCGGGAAAATGTTTAGTGGAAAAATGAATTCATATTAACTGTGCAGAAAAAAATCCTTCGTTCTTTGTCATTTAAGTGTAACTTGGGCAGAATACTTCAATGTTATGAAGAGCGCTTGGAGTATTTTAAAATTGAAAAGATAGAAACTAGAAGACAAATTATAGATATGATGTACTTGTATAATATAATTCACAATAATGTTGATTGAGTGTTTTGTGTTGAAAATGTATCATTTTACGTTCCCCGTAGGCGTCTGAGATCACCTGATACATTTTACCTTCCAATTTTTACAAACAATCTGGCATATTTTCACCCCCTTGCAAGAATGTTAAAAAGTTAACATTCACGTTCATTAACATATTACAACAGAGATGAAACATCAAGGTAATATAGGAGTCTAGGCATCTACAGGGCTTACGACCTGTCATTTGCTGATTTAAGTAGCCACTTTACACATGGTGTAACATTCACTATTCTGCCCATTTTCGAGCATCTATATTCCTCCAATTCTTTCATCTGTTGATGTTTGTGAAGTAAAAGAGCTGAAACCTTTATTTGTGCTGGTGAGATTCATCTTCTGAGATTCAAATTGTCTACAAAAATTTGGGCAAACTCAAAATATTGTTGATTAACGTTTATAGTGCAAATGATTATAAAAAAATGTTGCTTTGTTTCTTAAATCAAATGCCTAATCTTTAATCTTTGTTTTTGTGTTTGTAAATTAATTCTAGTTTATTTTATTACATCTCATGTGCTTTTATTTTCGCTTTTCTTTTCTTTAAAAAAAAAAAAAAATAGTTTCTCATGTTGAACTTAGTTTTATTATTTTTACTCAATCTTTATTGTTATCGTTCACTTTATCTTTATTATTACTTAAGTTGATTCAATTAAGCTACTCACTAATTTTATATAATTTATGAAAGATGGTGGAGTCCTATAATTGAGGATATGTTTAAAAAATGCTAGCAGTGCTTACTTAAAAATTGTTTGTATTTTATGTATCCTTGTTGAAATTGCAAATAAAAAAAAAATGTACCTTAAAAAAAAACAGAATAACGATGCTTCGTCGCTTTGGACTTACGGATCGTCGTTTTTCTTAACATAGCGATAGTTGGAGGACCGGAAATCGATATTTACTACTTTTTACACAGAAAAAAAAAACTTATCAAATTGTGGATTTCCGAATACCAGGTGAGCGTAGACGCATAAAGCTAATGTATACATCATTCTCAAAACTCTTAGTATGTTAAATGTTTATGTCAGAATGTGGGATGACACATGAAACAATTCAAATGATGGGCCTAACTTTGTATCGCATTTAAAATGAATCTTTCACCCACATAGACTTTTGCTTTCTATGCATTATACTCGTACATACATTAATATATTTTTAAAGCCCACGGATCTTTTACAACTGTCGGTTAAAATAATTGACTTTCGCCAATTAGTTTTTTATGACAGGCACTGAAAATAAATTCTAATTATATTTTCTGTAAAGGCCATTGTTATTGAAATAAAATAAAAAAGACCTCTTTTTAAATATTTTTTTTTACAAACGGTTTAGATGCTACACAAGTTTCTTTATCAAGGTAATTTTTTTAGGAAAAATATCTTATTTTATTATTTCAACTAAATATGATTAATTTGAATGAAAATAATCAAATCTATTCGACTAAATTCATTCGAATAAAAAATATCGAATGCATTCGATTACTAAATTTTCAAAAAGAATACTAGTATACTTTTTATAACTTACATGTAGTTATTCAAATATTATTTTCAAGCATTGTCTTGTAGATACAATGATTCAGCCGGATGAATCTCACCCAAATGATAAAGGTCTTAGCTCTTTTACTTCACAAAAGTCAACAGATGGAAGAGTTAGGGAAATGTGGATGTTAAAACAAAGGCAAAATGGTGAATGTTACACAGCGTGTAAAGTGGCTATTTATACCAGCCAAAAATAAGTTGTAAGCCCTGTAAATGCCTAGACTGGTTCAAGTGGCTACTTTACACAATGTGTTTTGTCTGTCTATGTTTAAGCACCCGTATTTCCTTAACTGTTCGTATAAAAATTAGAAAATCGTTTTCAAGCGTTGCGAAGTAGGTGGATTAGTTGAGCAGGATGAAACTCACCCGCATGATAAAGGTTTAGCTCTTTTCACAAAAGTCAACAAATGATTAAGTAGTTCAGGAAATGTGGATGTTTAAGCATAGGCAGGATGGTGAATGTCACCAATGACAAGTCATAAGTCCTGTAAATGACTAATTATTCCTTGTCCGCTTCCTAGTTGGAGCATATGGTGTCAACGAAGATCCTCCAGACATCTGTCGGCTGCCAGCTCCTGTGCATCTTCTCAAGTCATGTACGCGTCCCGAAGTTCTGACATAAACTGCCGACAGTCAACAGTGGACGTCCAGGACGTCGAGAACCAGATGCCTTGTAACACATGCGAGCGTTGTTGAGGCTCTCAGGAAGCATCCGTAGTATATGGCTTGGACAACCGCCTGCTTTTGCCTCCGCTTGATGACAGTTGTCACCGGAGTTTGCTGCGTCGGTTCTCTTATTACTTTATTCCTCACAAAATCAAACTAAATAAATGCCTAGGCTTCCGTATTCCCTTCTCAAAATGTTTTTCCCGTCTGTTGCGACAAATTTAGATAAAAATAAATTTATGGAAATTTGGGTGGGGTACTCCTGGTAGTCGCGGATTTTTTCGCGTTCGGGTTCGGAAAGGTTAGATGGTGCCACTGGCTCTCGGACGACGCGACTTATTAAAAATCTCTCAAGTATCTTGAGCTTTAAGTCGGTAACTGTTAAGATAAATCTATGTACGACTATGTATGTGGTATCTACTTAATATTTCGAGTCTTGAGGTTTCACATAACATCTAACAACGCAGTTTCCCTTCACCACACTGATTCCAGTTTCTACGCGCCCACACGTAAAAATCTACGCGGATCACTCCGAACACGTGACTGGCGCGCCGTCCAGCACACCTGTATTGAAAAGATACTCTACTCCAGTCTGTATTTATCTATAGTCGTCTACCGTATTTAAAATATCTTCGTTCTTTCAAAATCGCGCTATTAAAAGAAATTTTAGGGCCAGACCGCGAGACTTTAGAGGAACATTCTTTATGATAAGCTTTAAAAGAAATCCTAATTAAATCTTTCCGAAAATTGCTGAAAAAAAATTTTTCAACAATAAATCTCAAAATGTAGTGAATTCTTGATTTCTCAGACAAACAGTCCCTCCACAAACCCTTACCCCTCTCCTACCCAGCCGCTTCCCTTGTCAACGTCTAAAATTTCAATTAGAACATTTTTTTTTATGCATTAACACTTTATATAGATATACAATTTATATACATATAACGAAGGGCATATTGCCAAAAAACAATTTCTTCCTACGTACCTAAACCGTTCAGTTACAGAAAATTACAAGTACATAGGTATGTTCTCGGTAATTATGCAGAATCTTGTAATTTTATCAAAAAATTTAAAACAAAAAAAATATATAACATTATGAAGAGAAGAGAAGAGAGGTAGCAGGAAAAAATAAGGAGAAAAGAAGATCTCGTTTTTTCGACTTTTTTTTTCATGTGCGTTTATGTGAATATGTGTGTGAGTGAATGTGTGTGTGAGGGTGCATGTGTGTGGGTGGGTGAGTAAAAAATATTTTTAAACGTGTTTTCATACCAAAAAGGGTATAAGAAAGCCTTTTTCAAAATATTTCAGTCAGGTAATGTTATGATGCTTTGATTGTATTTCAAAAAGTATGGTTATTTTAAATATTTTATTTTAAAATGAAATTGGTACGTGCTGAATTGATGAATAATATTAATTATTAAATGAATAAATGCAACAAGTTCCATATATTTCGAAACTAACCGTTATTTTTTCTTTTCTTTTCAGAGTTCCTTATTAATTGAACCTCCAGGTTGATTTATAAGACCACACAATAGTCGAAAAACTGGTAAGTAGTATGATTTATTACAAAATAATAATATTTTATTTATTTATTTATTAAATTAAAATGATTAAAATCATCTCAACGCTTTACAATTGTATACTTCAACTTACATTCTAACTAAGCTAAAGTAACATTATATTTTCTGATTTAAAATTGAGAGTATGAAAAACTAAAGAAGTGAGATTTTAGTTGGGATTTAAACTGACTAGGACTGTCGATGGATTTGTAAGTTTGAAGGCAATTGTTTTCAAGCAGAGGGACCGGCAACGGCAAAAGTACGATCTCCGAATCTAGCGTTTGGGGAAAGCCAGATTTCGACAAGTTTTTCTCTGCCTGAATCAAACCTATATTACTATGAAACATATGATTTTTTAAAAATTGTGACTCTGAAAATTGAAATAAAATCAATATGCGCTTTAAACTAATGACACTTCATAAAACGAAACAACTGATTTCCTTCGAGTACCTAATAAAAAACTACAAAATGTGGTTAAGTCCATTAGAGATTAGAGTTGTTTTGGACTTTAAACTGACATATAACGAGCATGTAGATAATACAGTAAAAAAATCACTGAAATTTCTTGGCTTCATTAACTGAATATCCTCTGATTTTACTAATGTCTGTACAATCGAAATTCTTCATTGCTCAACTGTTCGCCCTCTTCTCCGCGGTCTGGTCTCCATTCTATGTCAATCGCATAAATCACATTGAATCAGTCCAACATAGCTTACTTCGAAAAGTAGCGTGGATGCTTGGACTAGAGAGAGGTAATTATTCTTATGCTGATATAGAGTCAATGTTAAATATTTCTAGTATACAAAAACGTAGAACTAATATTTATCTATTACATATATATGTTCGGTATACTAAATGGTATAATCGATGTTCCATCATTACTGAGACGAATAAAATTCGATATTCTGACTCGTAGGTTGCGAAACAATAAAGTCCTGTCCGTCGATCATCATATAACAAACTATGGCCTTAATTCTCCAATGATCCGTCTTTGTCGTATTGTTAACTCAAGACAAGATCTGGACATTTTTGGTTTAAGTTTACAACGATTTAAATGAGCACTAAATAAATAGTCCAGATCTTGTCTTGATGTCCCTTATGTTTGTCAATGTTTCTTTTCTTTTAAAAAAATGGTTTTAAACTATTATTTTATTGTTATATTTAAACCTAATAAATTGTGTACATTGACAATGTCCGTTGATAAATAAATAAATAAATAAAAAATAAATAAACCTAAAATAAATAAATAAAAAATAAATAAATATCTGTCGACAGAATTTTTTAAATTTGATATTTTATTAAATCTAGCACACTTTTCACTATGGGTTGACTAGGTTATAGACAAATGGCTCTCGATAATTTAAGCAAGGCTAGAGTACATAAAACAGGCTAGCAGTCTATCTATCACCGTCTTTTGTGCTGTAGAATTACATAAAACCAACGAGTGTAAATCTAGAAACAGTTGGTCGAATAGCAGACCCTGATTAATATGCCTTACATGGCGAAACATTCTCACAAGACCAGATAATGCTGGATTCTGACGACAAAACAAGCAATTATAAACTCGTATTTTTTGGTCCTCAACAATCTACCGACTAGAAAAATGTCGTGAGATTTACAACAGATTCATTATGTTAATATTTTACAGAACGACAAATTGGCTACTCAATCAAGTAATCGTTAAATTAAAATACCCGTTGTCGTTTTAAACCATATTTTTCTATAAATATCCAGTAAAGTCTTGACGTAAGATAAACATGTCGTACTCTAGTAGTAATAATGGCACAATTTAAAAATTGATTTTTACAGGAGATCTGTTACGCATAATGTCGAGCTATCAGTAAACTATTTATTTTCAAAAACAAAACGAAAACATAAAGTGTACTCCCTTAAGACTTCTAGATTCAAATGTTTAAAAAAAAACAATGGAATAATGATCATTATATGTATATTTCAGTAGAAATATGGCTAAATATTAAAAAACTAATCACTTTTTATCAATTTTTTAATTTGTAAGAGAGCAGTTTTGAAGTTCGATGGGCCCTCAAAAATAAGAATTTAGTTTTTAAGTCTCATTCTAGTATCAGTAGATAATAATAATGATAATCATGGTTTATTAACAAAAATAACAAATTACAACAGGGATGGAGAATACCTTAAATAAGGGAATATGGAAATCATTTGAATGAAATCATTTGAATAAATCCGTAGCATGTGACAACAAAATAAATTGTTTTAATTAAATTACAAATTTAAGAGCTGCAATTAAATTAATTTAACAATAGAATCAC
This sequence comes from Micrasema longulum, assembly GCF_059751315.1. Classification (NCBI taxonomy): domain Eukaryota; kingdom Metazoa; phylum Arthropoda; class Insecta; order Trichoptera; family Brachycentridae; genus Micrasema; species Micrasema longulum. Next base: position 48,541 of record NW_028277797.1, read on the forward strand.
TATGTAAAGCGCCCTTGAGGTATTTTTTTTACAAAAATGGCGCTATATAAGTTATCCATAATAATAATAATAATAATAATGGAAGTCTAGGCATTAACAGGGCTTATGACCTGTCATTGGCTGGTTTAAATAGCCACTTTACACACTGTGCAACATTCACCATTTTGCCCGTGTTTGAACATCCTTATTTCTTCAATTCTTCCATTTGTTGATTTAAGTGAAGTTAAAGAGCTGAAACCTTTATTGTTGTGAAGAGACTGGAAATCAACAAATGGAAGAATTGAAGAAATATGGATGTTCAAACATGGGCAAAATGGTGAATGTTGCACAGTGTGTAAAGCGGTTACTTAAATCAGCCAATGACGGGCCATAAGCCCTGTAAATGCCTAGACTTCCATATTCCCTTATTTAAGGTATTCTCCATCCCTGTTGTAATTTGTTAATCTTAATGACTCCCGAGGGGGTGAAATCCAGTCTTTTGTCCACGAACATTTGGACAAACTCAAATATTATAACAAAAATAACAATTACTTTATCTACTACATACTATAACGAGTCAATTTCGGCGCGTAGGTACTTTTATTTTTGCGGCTGTAAACATTTTACATATTGCCTGCGCGCGATTTGAAATTTTTGAGAATGGCAACCCTGTGTTATTTATAAAGAACTTCCGGGCAGATAAAACGGTGACAAATAAAACCGCGACGGGCAGGATTTGATTCACGCGAGGAAAAAAGAACAAAGATGTAATCCCTGATTAAAATGGACGTCTCTTAACAAGACGTAAGTAGTAATCCTTATTTAAAAAAGCGCGATTCTCCTAAATCGGTTTTTTCTGATTAATTTCGTATTTTTTACCAGGTCCAAATAGACAATAATATTTTCCAATATAAACTCGTCTGGTTGAGTTTCATGTATTTCTTTTTCATTTTTTCCCTTTATTATGGCCTTTACAATTTATTCTTGGTAATACTAGCCAGAAACGAACAGTATTTACATTTGTTAAATGGCAGAAAAACAAAATTACAGACAAGACAGAAAAAACAGATAAACCTTATACATTTTTAAAGTACAGTACTGAAATCTGTTGTTGTTAAAGCATTTATTTTTGTTATTATTGTGCCGTACTTGTGTCATAAATTTAAATTTGTTGAACTGAGAATGTTATCCTTAATGAAAATGTCAGAAATATATGTCAGATCATTTTAATTATTAAAACGCAATCGTTAACAAAACAATCTTTTATTTCATTGAGTCGAAGGTAGTGTGAAATTCCATCGTATTGTTTTTTTTTCGTAGAATATTATCACGTTATATTTTGGATATATTGTCTTACATATTATATAAATAGTTTATTTGAATTGCCCTCTCCTAGAAGGCATACCTTAATTTACCTCACCTATTAACTGAGGTTTCATATCTTGCTTGATTGAGCTGGTTCGGTGAATGCGTTTGTAATAAAAGTCGGCCATATAATATTTAATTTATTTGATTAATTTATTTAATTACTTTTCATTTACAAATGGGAACTATTTGTTTATTTATTCCTTTTTTTTATATTTCAATGATGTCCCATTTCCGCTTGCATCTATTGACTTGAAACCTATAGGTATAATCAGTTTGAGAGCAATTTGAACGTCGTCCAGGATTCAGTCTCACAGTTATACTTATTTATTTATTTTTTGATCTGATCCGTTTTGAGGAGACAATCCTTCCATTGTCTATGATCAAATTGTAATTTTGTCTTTACCCATTTGCAAGTGAGCAAGATTAATACGGTTGATTTTTGTTCAGCGGCTGTCCATACTATGTAGGTCAGTGTTTCCCAGCTTTATTTATGCCATGCCCCACTAAAGTCTTTTCAAAAGTCAGATGCCCTACCGGCATCTTTTTTAATTAAACAGCAGGTAAATTTTCAAATCATATTGTAATATGTTTGTAAATATATGAACCCCTAATGAAATTAAATAACATCTTTTCTAATACGTAAATAATAAGTGTAATTATTACAAAACACAAATTGAAAATGTAATCAAGTAGAATAAAATAAAAATGAAAACAATAATAAAACACAAGTGACAATTGAAATTGAGTACAAACACACACATATCTCGAAGCCTAATTCATGATTAAATTCAGTTACGCTTACTTACTACAGCGAAATTTGATGTCCGGATCTAATTTAGTTATTTCAACAATGTTTGATTATGTCCAAATGCTTGCAGACTGGCTGGATTTCCTCCCTAGGGAGTTGTTCATATTTAAATTTATTTCAACAGAGAGGGAAAAAGTTTTCGAGAAGAAATTTGGAAGTCTAGGCATTTACAGGGCTTTTGACCTGTCATTGGCTGGTTTAAGTGGCCACTTTACACACTGTGTAACGTTCACCATTCTGCCCATGTTTGAACATCCACATTTCCTCAACTCTTCCATCTGTTGACATTTGTGAAGTAAAAGAGCTGAAACCATTATCACAAACATTGTTGAATTACTACCTGGTAAAAGAAGAAGTATAAAAATTGGAAAATTGTTTCCAGGCGTTGCCTAGTAGGTGATTTGGTTCAATTTAAATAGTTATTTCAATCTTAGGTCCCCTTTATACCTGTATTAGTTATATCCGGTAGATTTCGTTTTTTAATGAGTAAGTCGCGTAGGGCGCTAAACCCACATTCCACCAAATAAGATGAGGGAAAAGGTAATAATAAATAAATAACAAGTAAATTTAATATACAGTTATACAATATTAATTTATACATTTTATTATTAATTAATCTTTTTAAATAAATTTTCCGATTTTTCGCGACCTAACCCAGTGACTTATTTTTCACAAATTTATTTAATTGAATTCGGGTTATGGTTTTGCAATATTTGGGTAACTTATAAAATACTTTGGGGCCCAGAAGCCTGAAATTTCATTACCCGAATTCTGAATTTGTGGTTGACCCCAAGAAACATCATCTAGTTTGACTTCTGGTAGTGTGGGAGTGTTTCTTTTGGGATTGGGTACAATAATTTGCTTTCACAAACATTATTATTTTTAAAATATATAACTGTCTTATATCGAAGATCTCAAATTCCTCAAATAACCTGACGCTAATAAAATAATTTTAACTATTGATTTTTGAGCAGATTCGAGAGGTTTTGATCTTGATTTATTGGTGCCTCCCCATCCTATTATGCCATAAGTCTTAATTGAGTAACATAAAATAAAATATAGTTGCTTGAGTTTAATTAGGGATAACATGTTACGTATCGACTTGAGGATATGGGAAAGTCTTTGAATTTTTTGTGTTATATATTCTATGGGTTCTGTCCATTTAAAATATGTATTAATAATTATTCCCAACTATTTTATATGGTGTACTGTTTTAAGTATTTCAGATCATATTTTTTATTGAAGGTTTTGTTAAGGCTGTCCTACTCTGGTTTTACTAGATTGAACATTTGTTTCTCCGCCATAGCAAGTTTACACAGATCACTAAAAAAATTCCAGAGCACTCCCTGACATATAAAATATTCAATTTAAATAAAGTGTATAATAAAAGAAACTGTTATTTATTCCACAGTAAAACATGATTAGTTCACTAAAATTATATTTCATTAGTATGGGCACCAATAGGCCATTTTAATTGGCTTAGGAGTCTTTTGACGTACGTTTAAAGAGAATGTGATTCGTTGATAAAAATTATTGTATATACACCATCAAAATTACGAATTAATAACATAATATGAAAAACACAGTTAAAACTATACTGTAGTATGTAAAAAGTGGTTTAAAAAGTCAGAAGTGTTGAATTTCCGATAATCGCTAAGTTAGACCAAGGGCGGTATATTTTATTTTTTTTAGAGGGTTGGATCGTATTTTTTTCCAAGCAGGCTTAAAAAGAAAACTCAAAAATATTCAAAAAGGTTCTATAATCAAAGAAAAAATACATTTTAATTATTTTTTATCAGTATCAACATCGATTGAAATCATAGCAATTTGGTTTTCTCTTCATTAAAGAATTGCATAGAAGTTTTTGTACTGGTCCACATCCTAATTTCCTCCCTTTCCCAACACTACTCAGGCTTAAGAGATAACTAGAAAACGAATTCCACTTGTCAAATATAAACCGGAATGAAAATTATTTTACTTTTTTTTAGTTTTACTCTCTCACCAGTGAAGAATGTAATCACATTTTAGCATTTTACAACAAAGATGAAGAACATTTAAGAGAAGGTAATATAGAAGTCTAGGCATCTACAGGGCTTATGATCTGTCAATGGCTGGTTTCAGTGGCCACTTTACACACTGTGTAACATTCACCATTCTGCTTATATTTGAACATCTATATTCCTTCAATTCTTTCATCTGTTGATGTTTGTGAAGTTAAAGAGCCATTGACAGGTCATAAGCCTTAAACTTCTAAATTACCTTCTCTTAAATGTTCTTCATCTCTGTTGTAAAATGTCAATATAAACAGCTCCCCAGGGAGTTGAATCCAGTCATTGTCTACAAAAAATTTGACAAACTCAAAATATTGTTGATCACATTTAAGGTCTACTTTCGTCAAAATACATAGCCCCTATCTGATGTAAAAATTACCAATATTCGTTGTTTAAAACTGTAAAAAGTCGATCACATATAATAAACGCAGTATTGTCGATTTATGAAACGACAAATAAAAATAATGACAAACAGTAATTTTACAAACATTAGTAAACCAACTAGTCCAAAAATGCAGGTGAAATAATCTCATTACACAAATACAAGAGTTACTTGATACTCCACCTCGATGCTGCAAAAAACAATTAAAAATTAATGCAACTTTTGGTCTAACAAGATTCGCCTACTACTTGGTTAGAGTGTACAATCTACTTAGTTAGGCCGCGGTTAGTTGCAAAATAGGCAGCGGGCCGTAGATTCTCGATCCCTGGAAATCCTATAGACACGTTTTTAAACAGTAGGATTTCTGCAAAGGTGATAATTTTTAATGTGTAGACAAAATCTTTCCACTTTTGGTTGTTTCACACGTTTTCTTATCTTCAAATGCCATCCGAGAATAAATTATATTCGCCAAACATTTTTAATCTTCATTGAGTCTGCTGATTTTATCGGACTTATAAAATATAGTAAATAACAGGAAATTAGTTTTTTTATTAAAAGCAGCATGATTAATGTTAATCTGTGCAATACACCTAATTATAAGATACGCTTTAACCTCGTGGGCTTTTTCCAGTAATACAAACATAACCCTTGTTCAGAACTCACAAAATTCAATGATCAAATTATTAATTGAAAAAAAAATTGTAATGTTAGTGACACGATATTCCAACACCCCTATTGTATAAATCTATAAATATTTTATTCGTTACAGCTTTATTATGGTCCAAGCGGATTTCTCAGTATGGGTCTCTATCTGAATATAGAAATAAATTGGAGCATGTACTACCATTCTGCCTATATTTGAACATCTATATTCCTTCAATTCTTTCATCTGTTGATGTTGATCTATTGACATCTGTTGACATCAACAGATGAAAGAATTAAAGGAATATAGATGTTCAAATTTAGGCAGAATGGTGAATGTTACACAGTGTGTAAAGTGGCCACATAAACCAGCCATTGACAGGTCATAAGCCCTGTAGATGCCTGGACCTCTATATTACCTCTCTTAAATGTTCTTCATCTCTGTTGTAATATGTTAATGTGAACAGCTCCCCAGGGAGTTGAATCCAGTCCTTGTCTACAAAAATTTGGACAAACTCAAAATATTGTTAACAATACAAAGATAATAAAATAAGGTTTACATAAATTGTAACAGAGAGAAAGAACATTGTTGAGAAGCTTATAATTATTATTAATCGAATTTTGTTAATTAGTTTAATTTCAAAATGTAAATTCTCATTTGTTGGTCTTGTCAAGAGAAGCCAGCAAAATCTATACTAAAACTATAAATGCGAAAGAGTGTTTGTCGGCAGAACAAAAAAAACAGGAGTTTTTTAATGTTGGTTGCAATGGAAAATAAATTGATCTCATTAGCTACCCGGCCATAGCAACGAGGAGAATAAACAAATATTAGTATAGTAGACATAGAATTAAGAATACTCCAGAAACCGCATACGAGCATCAAACAGAAGGCGACTAAACTACTCATAAATGAGTAGTTTTACGTTTTGACCCATTAGTTTCTTTGTAGACGTCGCTCAGTACGCAACTCCTGATTTGATTCAACTATGCCGTGTTGTGTCCTTTTAAAGTGTAGAAATACTGCTAGGAAAGAAACAGGATGGGATCACATTTCATGTGTATTTAGCAAATGAATGTATAAGTAACAAATACATTACTTAAAAATTGAATTATTTTTCCATCTGTCAGATTGTCGAAGAAAACAAAATGAACGTTTCGTTAGTGTTGCCAGGGTAGTATTTTTTGTTACCCTAATTTGCTCATCTAATGAAAGAACTAATGAAAATCGGACCTCGGATTTAACAACTCTGTGGTGAAAATTTGACCGACATTATCTTTAAAACATCAAATATTATTTAACATGATATAAAATTATCCGTTTTATGTAAAATAAAATTTGTTCTATATTTTAAGTTCAAAGTTTATTAATTCAATTACTTTTGTTGAATCACCCTTTACCTATCTACTCTGCTGTGTCAATTAATATTTCCACGTGCACAATAAAATTTTAGGGAAATTAACAGATTGCTTTTTTTAAATGCATTTGTGTTATGATTATATTTTTTCCCATCGTGCAACATTACGCGGCGGCATCACGAATGCGTGCGGCGAAAGTGCGGCATAGTGAGGGAATTATTGGACACAGTCCGATGTATTCTGGTAGTGGAAAATCGGAAATAACAGAATGGGATGTAAGATAGGTGGCCCTTCATCAACTGGGGGTCTATCCAGCTACAAACCACTTAATCCCACCAACCACTCGCGCAACCACGTTCTTAAGAAAACATATTATTAAATAAACGAAATATTTATGAATTTAGTTTTGGCCAGAACCACTTTTTCTATGGTTTAGTTTCGTTCGCTTCTCATTTTGGTTTTTTGTAGGATTTTGGATTTGTGAACAAAATAACGACACTACGTAACCATAGATCAAAGTTGGAAGATCAAACTACCGTTAATTGATAACATTCCACTAGGAAAATTCTTATTGATTGATTTGGTGTTTATTTTGTAGAACTCCATATTTAAACTTTTAATTAGAAATCAAACACTGATTTGAGTCTACTGAACACTTTATTTTATTTTTACAAATATAAACATATAAAAATAAAAACTTCGTGACAATTGACATTCGTTTGAAAATGCCCTAATAAGGCGAAACAATTGTCACGAATTTTTTATTTTGATATGTTTATATTTGTAAAAATAAAATAAAGTGTTAAGTAGACTCAAATCAGTGTTTGATTTCTAATTATAAGGAAAAATCTTGATGATGCATAAAAATTCTTATTGGTAAACGACACGACAAATTAATTACCTAAATAATTTCTCCCTTATCCCACGCGAGTGAAGCCTAGGATAAAAGCTAGTATTATGTAAATTACAATTATGTTAAAATCTTCCTTCAATATTGTCGTAATATATTATTTATATACCGCTCCGTTTAATAACAATATTGTATATACAATCCTAGTATATATAACATCTACATATACACTCCGTATATACATACGGGCATTAAATTTTCAGTTATCCCTGTAAATGACAGACTTTATATTAAAAGGATGATGTGATAATGATCAAAGGATATTGTATCTTGATTGAAATATCAAAATATCATTATTGGATATTGTACGATATAATTAGTATTATGTACCATATTATTATTATTGCAAGAGAGTGAAGGGTCTTCATTATAAAAAAAAGATTCAATGTATTGTTGTACATTATCTGAGTTATGGAAAATAATGTTGAGGAAACTATTACAGCTTTCGAAAGAAGAATCCTCTGAGTGGTCTATGGCCCATAGAGAGAAAACAACCATTGGCGTTGTCGCTACAATATGGAGCTATATAAAATACACAGGGCGCCTGATGCAATCGACTCCATCGAAGTGGAGCGCATTGTTTATTTATTTATTTAACACTTTATAAACATGTACAATAAATATAAGTTCTTGATATTCGTCAAATCTATACCAAGAACGCATTGACAATTTTCTGGTCAGGCGACTCCGGAAGGAGGTCCCAACAGAATGCCCGTATTCGCGTAACCTAAACTTCTTAATCCCAAGAACACGCACGATGTTTGCTCGGAGACACTTTTCAAATATTGCTCCAAGAGTGTTCAACGTCTTGGATAAACATATTAAGTTCTCCAAAACAACGTCTATATTTAAGATGAAGATCCATAATTGGATTGTATCGAGGGGTAGACACCACTGTATGAAATTGCTTGGGTAATAAATATATATAACATCTCTGCTTTCTTCATTATAATCCATATACGTATATGTGTATATCACCACTGTCATACGTATTATAATATATCTTTTCTACATTTCATTTTTCGACATGCATAAATTTTTATTAGTAAAATTTTTCGATTATTATTTTGTACATTGTTTTGATTATTTTGCATATTTTTTTTGATTACTTGTACATTATTTTAATATGTAAATAAATATTTTTGATTTATATATCGAAGTCCCGACTTAACACGGAATTTTCCAACAAGTCGGAACACAAAAAAACATATAATTGTGTCTGTGTAAAATTGTGTATTTTGTGCATTAAATAAATTTAAAAATATATAAATAAGGGCGGGCATATTGCCTTAAGGCAATTTCTTCCTGCATTTTATTTATGAAACAGAAGATTGAAATACGGTGCATTTGGTTTGCAAATACAGTACCCTATGCACACTGGGTGCAAAAAGAATAATGATGATAATTTTAATGATTTTTATGGCGTTACAAAATTATATTATGAATACAGATTTTAATTTGAATTGGAATTTAAATTTTAAGTTAAAGAATTTATTGTGTCATCAAACGCCTATCCTTACATATTCCTTTTTCAAAAAAAAATATCCCCCTCTGTTGCAAGAAATTTAGATCTAAATTACTCCCTAGGGAGATAACCCAGCCAGTTTACAAACATTTAAACATGCTCAAAACATTTTAAATAATATATGATATGAGTTTTTAAAGCATTTTGTCGTCACATTATATTTTGGAATAAAATAAAGATACAATAAATAGAAATCAAAATATTTTTCCATAAATTCCTAAATGGTTTTATACAAAGAAACCCATCGACTATTGTTCTTTTTTTAGTATACTTTTAATACAGTGTTTTTTTTATATGGTACTGCGTAAATAGTATATCTGTATTATACACGGTGTTTCAGGGTCGCACCGCAAAACTTCAGAGAAACATTTCTCATGGTACATAATAAAAAAATCCTAAAAATATTTTTTCAAAAAAACGTTTTTTTCGATGAAAAAGTTAATTATTACAATTTAAAAATAGGGACAATCCTAAATGTCACGGACTAGCATCCCTTCCATAGACCTATTCCTCTCTGACCCAGCCCTTTTCCTAATCAGATACGCTTTGTTCGTTGGTCAGATACGTTTTGAAACTCAAAAAAAAGTGTTTATCCAAAAAAATATTAGGATATTTTAAAAAGTTCACACACCGTAAAAACTTTTCCTTTGATGTTTTACGGTATGGTCCTGAGAAACCGCGTTTATTTTTATTCCTATGTGAGAGTAGGAAAATACCACGTTTTATTTTGAACATTTTTAAAGCAATAAAAGTTTATGAATTAAAAAATTAATTAATTTTTTTGCTACTTTTTAGTAGCGTAAAATATAAATTTCAATTTCTAATTTTAAATTCCCGCAAAAACGGTCATTGCATTGGCCACGCCCCTAATACGTCACCATTCATGTAAATTTTGAACTTTGTTCCTAACCGTTTAAATTTTTGTAGAACATCGTCACGAATTTTGACGTCATAATTATAAATGATAAACATGTCGCGTTGCTTAAATGACACATTTGTTTATATATTTTTTTTTATGTTTTGTATGAAAACGTTTCTCCACTATATCCATAGACATTGATTTTGTAAGTACAATGCATTATTTTAAATCCATTTCATATATTTTTATCGGTATTCGTAGTATAGAAATGGATTGTCTCATTCGCCCAAACCAATATTGAATCAACTGCTCTACAAGGGTATAGCTTATGTTATGTTTTGGTTCTTTCATTGTGCGTTTTGTAATATATATGAATACATTTTTAAAAGGAATAACCCGCTTAGCCTCTATTTTGAAGCTTGGCAGCAGGTGGGATAGAGGGAATATGGAAAGAGGTAACGAAAAATACGCCACAACACCCAGACCAATTAGGAAAAAAATCTTTTTTGGATTTTTTTATTTCAACTGTCGGGAATCAAACCCGCAACGCCAGTTTCACAGTTAGCCGTCTAACCAACTACGCCACGGCGCCTGTCAATAATACAGATGTACATGAATTAATTATAAACATAAATACGTAGTGTTTAAAACTGTCTGAACATTTTGTTAATTATCTCTATTAATTAAATTAGTCTTTTTTGTTTATTCTCAAATATAAAAATATTAAAAAAAAGTATATTGTTAAGTGTTCTCGGCACGGGTAACCCCAGTGAGGTCACATTTTTTTTTTTATTAAATATAGTTTAAAATGGAAAAAAATATGAATAAATAAATGTGATATTTCCCAATTTTCTCTGTGCTGCAAACTTCTAACCATTTGTCGAGAAATCATATAGCTTTTGGAGTCTCATAATAATTTACTTTGAATTATTTTAAAATCCATCATTCTTTACTTACCTGGTGCATTATAAAGGTAAACTTTCACAGTACAAAATCGACGATGAATGAAGCTACCTGAGTTTTCCATTTGGCGCTCAGGTAATCTCAACTTTAACAGTCTTACTCAGAAACACTTCAAACAACTTCTGAGCTTAGCTTTCAAACCTCAAACAGGATCTTCTCATAGGTTAACTTGACAGAAACATGTTTCCTTTTAACTAAATTACGGTTTAGTTTTATTTTGCGGTGTAAAAAATCCCCTATTCTGGAAAGACAGGCATCTAAATATAAATGCAGACCTTAAGAGAAAGGATGTGGAAGTTTTGATATTTAAAAAAAAACCTGTTATAACATTTCCCCCTACCCCATGTCCATCTATCTTCACAAAAACAAAAGAATGCATGGCAAAAATACTTAACTTGTTATCTCCATGTTTAGATTGAATATTTAGTACACTGCTGAAAGGCTGTCCAGGGACTATGAAATATTTTAGCGTAACCCTTTCAAATGAATATTTCATATCAACCATGTCGGGAATCGAACCTGAGACCTCTTGCATGGTAGGCAAACAATCAATTTTAACTTTTCAATTTTAATTCTTAATTTTAACTTTTAATTCAAACTTTTTTTTTTAACTCAATTTTAATTTAAACTTTTACTTTTGATTTTAATTTTAACTTTTGATTTCCACTCTTAATTTATACTTACTTACATCTACTACCTGTATCTAATAATTTATTGTTGGTTGTGATTTTTAACAAATAAATTTAAATGTTCATGGAAGCAGAGAGAGAGGAAGGAAAGTAGAGTAGCTATACAATGTCTTCTCCCTTTTTTGTACTTTTTATGTAATATTTTTATTTTTACTTTTTTAGAACACAATTATTTTTCCTCTCTCCTCGTGCATTCATAATAATTAGTGTGAAATCTGTAATTGGTCTTACTTTTTTTTATTGTTCTTTTGTACTTTGTTTTATATAAAGACTGTATGATTTCATTTATAAATAAATAAAAAAAATTATAAGGAATTTAAGGAAATAATCTGATTGAGATCTACAAAAAACGAATGCTGTTTGTAAACATAAAAAAAAACTTTTTATATCCAAAAAAATAACATCGTTCCATTTTTTTCGTATTTGCATTCTCCTCGAATGCAACCCGGTAGATCGATGAATAAAACATGTATACTCCTAACTTCTTTTTTTCTTACAATTTGAATATTTTAATATCTAAAAAGATTTACATTTCCCTGAAAACCACACGTAAATCGGTTAAGACGTTTAGAAAGAGTTCAGTGATATCACACGTACAGAAGAACTATGTATGTAAAGATTAAGTGTCGTACCACAAAATAAAATAAAAAATTGATTAAAAAAAGTTTTTGGAAAGTCTCCCTTCTAATACTTTTGATTTATTCTGTTGAGATCATTTTATAAACGGATAGCTTGTGTTTTTTGTATTATTAGTAAAGCTTCGAATCAAATACCCGGCGCGCTGTGCGGCGCGGAGTTTGCCTGAATTTGTACTTGCGGCTTTGTGAATATATGATTTTTTACCGTCTATAATTTATCTACGTTGTGGGCAGAAACTGTCAACAAAAATAGACTAATCTCTCCTTTGTTATGTATAAAAAGCAGCAATAAATAATAATTTTGTTTGTTGACTTACAAAATGGCCTCCTCGTCCGATTATAAAATATGTAAACATTAATCGCAATTAGACCGAATTGATGGATTTTTTATTCCGCAATTTCAGCTCACAAAGGACGATTATTTATTGATGTAATAAATAATATCAAATGCACGTCTAATTATATTTTTCTGTCATCAATCACGAATCAAATTAAGATTTCGAGGAGGATATCGTTATGAAGGAATTTTAAAGATCCTATCAATTAAATTCATTTTGTTATTAAAAAAACCTTGATTTTTTTTTTTATTATTTATTTACAATTTTAAAAAACCCGTTAGGGTTACATTAGAAATTTAATACTGTCTAGTCATTTTATGTCTCGTCTAGTCTAGTTAGTTCAGTCATCATGTGCTTTTTCAGATTGATTTTAAATTTGTCTCCATTAAAAGTTTTCAAGTAGTAAGGTAGGTCGTTGTAGTGTTTAAGTCCATTATGTAGTATTTTTGACTGTCCTGTGTTTGTCTTTGCTTTTTCAATATGATAGTGTTTTTAAGGTCTCAATTTTAGTCAAGTAGTTTATGTCAAACTGGTGTGTTTTTTTGTACAGTTCAGTCGTAGAGGTCAGGTAGGGTAGGTTTTAAGAATTTTATTTTGTTGTCTTTGTATTCTTGTTATGTCTGTCTTTTTACCAGTTCCCCAGAAGGCGATCATGTAACTCAATTTACTTTTGACATAGGCTTCGTACATCATAATTTTTTCCTTTCTTGGTATAAAATCTTTAATTTTGTAGAAGAGGCTATGTAGTGATGCCATTAATGAATTTAAACTGAAATAATTAGCAATTAATATATATAAATACCTATTCTCTTCTACAGATGCGAATCGTGGCACGTCACCAAGGTCCAGAACAGAAAAATACGGAGATTTGAGAATAGGTGTCTCAGAATAATCTTAGGTTTGACTTTATAAGGAATGAAGAAATAAGAGAACGGACGCAATTGCATTGAAACTGTCATCAAGCGGTACGGCTGGCTGGACTTTTTACTGTGGATGCCTCTTGAGAGCATTTACCACGCTTGCCTAATTTATCTAACAAGGCAACAGGTCTTCGACGTCCCGGATGTCCACTGCTAAATGTTCGCCGGTTTTGTCAGAACGTCAGTTTGTGTCAGAACTACTGGACACGAACCTGACTTGGGAGGATGCACCGGAGCTGGCAGCTGATAGAGATGCATGTGCTCTGTGTGGACACCTCATCTTCCATTTTTTTTTTAAATTTCTATACTACTTCATGGACCAGGTGGATTTATCAACAATGTTTTGAGATTTCCAAATTTTTGTAGATAAGAACTGGATTTAACTCCTTAGAGAGTCGTTTATATTAACATATTACAACAGAGATGAATAATATTTTAGAGAAGGTAATATGAAAATTAGACATTTACAGGGATTATGATCTGTCGACTGGTTTAAATGGCCCAGTTTTTTTTTTGTTAATTAATAAATTTCATAAAAAGTGCATGTTTTTGTAAAATTCTAAACATATCTACTTTTACACATCTAGTAAATGTTATCACTAACACTCCAAAAAATAGACTAACTCTTGTGCTTAGAGAGTGACTTACACTGTTTTAGTTGTTTATTTATTTATTTTTAGAGTTTATGTAATTTCAAATACAAGTACATGAAAAAGAAAAAGAAAAACATAAGATATACAATGAAAAAACATAAAACAATAATAAATTCATACAATACATTAATACAGTAATACAATAATACATAAAACGATAATAGTTTAACCCTAAAAACTTGACGAAAATTGAGACGATAAAAATTGTACACAAAATTGCAGTGAAAAACATACAAAACGATGACGTAACAGTAACCAAAAATGCTGACATGCAAAAATAAAATATCAGACAAAAACAACACTACAGTATTAAAAAGATTAAGACAAACGTAGGGCAGTCAAAAATACTACACAATGGACTTAAAAACTACAATGACCTACCCTATCCTAGAAAAATTACACTGGCGGCTAATTTATTATCGACTTGAAATAGCACGTAATGACCACACAAACCAGACGAGACATGACTATTACCTTATAATATTTTTTACAAAAAAATAATTTGAAATAAATACTAAATTTTAAAATTGTACATATTTGTAAGAAAATTTGAAGGATTTTCGTCGGAAACCTGTAATTGAACACGTTCTTTTTTAATTTTATAAAATTACCTGCATGTTCCATTTTTCATATAGAATATTTAATTTTATTTTTACATTATACGTGAAATTGAGGATAACTCTTACCTTTTCATTGATTGATTGATTTGGTGTTTATTTTGTAGAACTCCATATTTAAACTTAAAATATAACAAATCGAACACAGTAGAGTTATGTTGTGTTTAGAAGTTGTGTTCAGTAGACTCAAATCAGTGTTTGATTTCTTACATTATAAGTTTAACTTTTCATTTTAATACGAGCTACGGTAAAATTTCAATAGTAAACTTGATAAGCGTATATTAAAACTGTATTTTGACGTGTATTTAATACTAAATAAAGATGAGTTCTTGAAATAATATACCGAATATATATCGGACATTTTGATATTTACATAAATATAATGATACTTTCGAACCCCGGTTATTACAGAGCTGTAATTTTAATTAAGCTCCCAATGACGATCGCGTGGGATGATTGAAAATTAAGAAATGGTGTCTATTAGTTCAGGGGCGGACATCTAAGTCTCATAATAATATAATTAAATCAACGCTGCCCAGTGGCGAAGATGTTTGCCTACAATGGCACTTTGATACATGGCTTTGTGATTTTTTAATTCAATTTAATTTGCTGTCTGATGTAAGAAATTACTACGATAATAAAGTTTGATACACAGGGTGTGCCGAAGGTAAAGCACCCACTGTGTTTAGTAATTAAATTTAGACTTCGTAATGCGTTCTTTGTAGGTGTCATTGTGAAATTTTTATAAAACTAATTGAGAAAGTGTGATGGTTAAATAACAAAAGGCTTTGTTTTTAATCCATCAAACAGCTTACTTGCTTTTTGTGGGTTTTAGACGGACATCTTTTATAAAAATAATGATTGTTTGGTGAAGGTGTGGGATTTTAGTTGTTGAGTGTTTAAAGTTCCTACCACAGTTAGAGATTGACAGAGCACACGTAATTGCTGTTTGAATGCGTATTTATTACCTGACGAATAACCATTGAATCGTGTCATGCGAGTGTTACTGCAATGAAAAGGTAAAGAGACTACACTTAAACTACATGCTGGAACTGTGTGACTACGTTGAATTGGAGTGACTGAGCGAAGACTGCGCCCTGTGGTCTCTTTATAGGCCACGTTTGTTTGTTCTTCATATCTCCATGGTAGGGACAATGTAAATGTACTGTAGGAGGTCAATCTCTTTTTTAGTGCAATACTATCAGAGTTGCACAATATGTTGTATTGGATTCTATAGAAAATAATGACTAGCTTTATCGGTCATTGCGCTATAATTTCAGGTGAATTATTTAGCACGTGTATCATCGTTCAATGGACAATGAACCAAACAAATGTTCTAGTCTACTATATTAATAAATTGAAGTTGTATTTATAAGAGGTAATTGTTTTTCTTTTCCACATCCATTCAAGTTAAGTATGTGGACATCTATAGACGTCTCCAGGAGACCCAATCGCCAGCCAGCACTCTCGCCTCCTTCTACGTCAACCCCGCATCCCTTAGTTCTACCGAATAAAAGCGAAATATGGTCATCGACGCCCATCCAGGACGGCGGGAGTCCGCCGGAGTCAACAAAAAGAAACAACTTGGGTTTAGTTTCTCCTGAGGCATGCGTAGCAGGTGTCCAAGCCAGATCCACCGCCGCATCCTTAAAACGCTTGTTATATGAGGCTGCTGCGTCCGTTCTTGGACTTTAATATTAGTTATGAAATCAAATCACCTTATATTCTCCTCAAGCACTTACTATCAAAACTCATAAGATTAGTATTTTGAGCTTTGATAAGGTACTAAGATTCGTTCCCATAAAAAAGTAACGGCATTGTACAAGAGTTAAATAATTGGCGTTTTGTTTTGACGTAGTATAGACTAGAGTTCTAAACAACACTAAATTTGTTTAAAATTGCTAAGGAGATGCTGATCAGGTTCAGGAGAGGATTTGTCGTATATAATCTGAGAATTATTTTTTATTTTATTTTATTTTATTAGAAAAAATACAGTCATACATAATAAAATCAAATTGAGCATCTACATTTCCTCAACTCTTCCATCTGTTTACTTTTGTGAAGTATAAGAGCTGAAACCTTTATCACGTGGGTGAGATTCATCCGGCTGAACCAAATCACCTACTAGGCAACGCATGAAAACAATTTTCCAATTTTTATACTTCTCCTTTTACCAGGTAGTTAATTCAACAATCTTTGAGTATGTTACTGAACATCCAATATTATTTTCAAGCGTTGTCTTGTAGATAAAATGATTCAGCTGGATGAATCTCACCCATGCGATTAAGGTTTCAGCTCTTTTACTTCACAAAAGTGCAAGAAAAACAGATAAAAGAGTTGAGGAAATGTAGATGCTTAAACATGGGCAGAATGGTGCATATTACACAGTGTGTAAAGTGGCCATTTAAACCTTTTTAGCTAGTTTCATAAGCCTTGTAAATGCCTAGACTTCCATATTCCCTTCTCAAATATATTTTTTCTCTCTGTTGAAATAAATTTAAATAATCGGAGTATTTTTTGTATTAATATTAAGACCCCCAGAGAAGGCAACGGGAAACCACTCTGGTCATCTTTTTCCCAGGAATCACTATGGCAAGTTTATCCAACAAGCAGTGGTCCTGGCCTCGGAGTAGCTTAGGGCCGAGATGCTTTCGCTGTAGTGATCGCCAACGTCAGGGGGACGAGAAGAAGAATTAAGACCTAATCGAGATTTGTGTTGGGATTTGATTGATACATCTGATGCAGGGGGCGGTCTTAGTAATCACTGAGTATCTTATAAGTTTCTACCAAGTTCTCCCTCTTCCGTCAATCTTACAATGATGTAAGTCCTAGTACTTTTAATCTACCATGGTAGGGTATCCTTTTGAGTAATTTGGGGAAATTTGCAACACATCGTTGGTAATAACAATTTACAATCAAAAGCTTTTAAGATTAAACTTCGAAGGCTGTCGGTGTGGAAAAGATAACTATTTCGCTTGCGTTTCGTTTTTGTAATGTTTTTAGAGCGCTCTCTGTTATCGGTCTTGCGTATCGTGTGATATTCAGGCATGGAACAAATATTTCTTCAACATTGTTAACCTATATTTTTGTTGAACCCTGTGTTTGAAAGAAACTGTGCAATAAATTCTTGTTTTAATACCCCCAGGTAATCGTTTGAAGAAGAACGCCATAACAGTTGTGAAATATTTAGATTACTTTTGTGATTAACAAAATGGCTTCTTATTTCCAAAGCAAACGTTTGTTTTCGATTAACAAAATAATATAATAACGACTATAAATGGAATAAAATACGTCATCAGCGTGAGTAATGATAATTATCTATGCCATACAAAGTTTTTGTGGGTGAAATCAAATTCTTTTCATGATAATTAAGGTTGAATTTAAAACGTATATATAATATGTACAAATGTATACAAATAACGCATGCTTAATGCTACTACTGAGATTAACATTCACATGATTATCGAAAAAGGAAATAGTTTAATTAATTATGTTTTAAAATATACACAATTAAATATTGAAAACTATTTTTTATTACAGTTTGAAAACATGTTTTGAAATATGCCTAACATAAGATATTTTTACATTTTAAACATAAAATTTCTATATTTTTATATAAACAGAATGTTATTGTTAAGAGGAGATTATTTTACAATTTATACAACCGAACAATGTTTTGAGTTTGTCCAAATTTTTGTAGACAAGGACTTGATTCAACCCCTTAGGGTTAATATTAACATAATACAACAGACATGAATAACATTTAAGAGAAGGGAAAATAGAATTCTACGGATCCGCAGGGCGTATGACCTGTCAATGGCTGGTTTAAGTGGTCACTTCACACACTGTGTTCATCCCTTTCAAAAATCACTTTCGATTTATTAACATTCATTAGCAAATCGCTCTTCTTGGATACATCGTAGACTTATCATAGTAAACGATGTAAAAAAACATTATCTGTATCTGATGGTGCATTGGGCACTACATTGATTAAGTGAACGCAGCATATGTCGATCGTCTGTTACTGCTAACGCTCGATGTATTTGATACAATGATAAAATATCTGTAAACGAGGGGTTAATTATGTTTTTACGATAAAAATGAAATGAACTCTATTAAGTGCGATGTTAGTTTCAAAATAGTAGCCACCCAGAAGAAAAAGATAAGGAAACAACCTTTTTACCAATACGCAGCATAGAACCTCAAATTACCGCTTCGGGTCTATTATGTTTTTTCTCAAATGAAGCGTTTACCCCAGGGCCGTGTTGTGCACAGGCTCCCACAGTGAAGAGCAACCGCTATCTAGACATCTTTATTTCTAACCGATTTAATAATAGTACCAATTTATAAAAATAACGCAATAATTGGAGAGGTAGTTAACAAGGCTGATCGAAGACGTTTGTGCATTTAACGATACCCGTACAAAAAACAATTAATTTATTTACACTCATAAGGTTATTGTACATTTTTTTAGACAATAAGTCCCAACTCCATGGGACTAAAAGTCCTGTGTTGAGATGGGACGAGCAATTATATGACACAGACACATGAGTATATCACCACAAATATAGGATTAGAAACATAAAAAAATAATTATAAAAACATATATATGGCACATCAATATGGTAAACAGTAAACTCAATCATTTGGAAAATCCTCAACGAGTTTCCCACTTAAATCCCTCTCACTAAAGAAAATCCAGTCCTTAACTCCTTTCTTAAAAAAAAATTTTGTCCTTGAGAGCTTAATACGTTTTTCCAAAATATTGAACACTCTCGGTGCGATAAATGAGAAATGTCTCTGAGCAAAAGTCGTACGAGTTTTGGGTATGACATAATTCATGCTCTGGGAAAACCTCGTACGGACATTCTGCTGAAAGCTCTCCTAATTGTTTGACCAGAAGTGTGTAAGTGCTTCTTTTAGGTACAGTTGTCTCATATCCAGCACCTTCATGTATTGGAACAGCAGTTCTGACGGCTATGTTGGAGGGCGCCGGAACATTATTCTCAATAATAATTTCTGTGAAATTATGAGCGGCTTGAAAATGGATGCCGCACAAGCCCCTCAGCCAGCTATTCCATAGGTTGCCGTGAATTAAAACAGAGCAATGCTAGTTAAATAATTCGTTATCAAATATTTTTTTCTCTTATTTATTTTAGGTAAAAATTAGGGTTTGAAATTATTATGATATTTATATAAATATAAAAATATCCAATATCCAGAACATTGCAATTTACTATACATCCGATGTTTATCAAAAAGTCATATTTATTTTGATGAATGTTACTAAAGAAACTCAAAAAGGGAGATCGGACTGATGTTACCAATAATAAGACGCACAGCGCTTTTTTCAGTTTTTTTTAAATATTTTTAAATTTACTATTGGACTGAGCCATTTTTTAATGTATCGTATTATCAGCGCTAAGATTTGTATTTCTGAATCTACTCCGCGGTGACGTCGCAAGTTCTCTTCCGCTTTTTCTCGGTCAGTACTACCAATTGGTCGGTTGACGTACCGTAAATCGGAAAATTTTCACAACTGTCTTATCATTGGTCGATTCATATGAATTAGTGATATATACATGATTTTTTTCATGAATTTTCAAGAAACTTTGCCGTACAATTTGAAGCTCCAATTTTTACCGCGCGTAAGAAATCATTTTTTATATAAAATTTCCCGTAGGGCTGAACTTCCTCAATTAGGATTGTTTTTTTCAAAACACAATACACAACAGACCAGTTCAACCGAATTTCCGGATCAACCAAATCACCGAAATACTTTTTTTATTTATCTTATTTATACAAAGATACATAATATTACAAAAATAGAAAGTGAAAGCATGCATATAACTTAAGAATACGACAAATAAATTATGATTTTTTAATTAATTTAATTTAATTATTCATTAGTTACAAATGGTTCAGGAATTTTCGAATTTTTGATTGTTTATTAAAAAAATTAAATTTGTTCAAACTCAACGATCGAAGAAATATTATAGACTTATTAAACTTATTTAAAATTGTAATTTCAATATGGGATTGCTTAGAACTGTTATTTTTCATCAAATTCAGGTCGCCTGCAAAAATTACTAGACAGGCACCACCGTTTTATAGCAACAATTTACGAACAGTGTATACTTGTAATGCTGTATTAAATATACTCCAGGAACTCAGCAATATTTATTCCAACGATCGGATATATTTAGTGTAGGATATTGTTCTTACAGATCAAACCTACTGAACTTTTTCAAAGATGGTGAATAATAACTAAGCCTTGAGTATAACTTATAAATGAAACAGTGCTTTATGATTTTCACGTTATATTTACCCTTTAAAATATTTTGTTATTAAATTTGATTTTTACATTTTTTAAAAATTGTTTTAAGCTTCTAATGAATGTGTTATATAACTTTTAGGTTTAATTTTTGTTTCTAAATCTAAGTAATGTATGTTTTTTTCAAAAAATAATTACACAAATTATGTGTACTTGTATTTTGTATAAGTTTTGTAGAAGGCAGTTTTGCCGTAAATGTCAAATAAAATAAAAAAAGTTATTACATAAACATAAATTGCAATGAACATCTGGACAATACGTTTAACCGTACTTTATATAAAACTAAGCAATGTCTCGCAGCAGTCTCCTGCAATGGTCTCTTCCTTTATTACCATAAAAGTAGCTGCAAAGAAGCGATCTTCTCTTGTGAAGCAAAAGAAAATGTCATGTTTTTCCACTTCCTTGATTTTCTTTTGTATTCTACTATGCAGGAATGTTTTTATATGTTTTTAGAAATTTCATATTTTTATTCATTCAATGCCGCAAATTTTTGCTACGTACATATTTTCCGGTTAAACCGAATTTTCGTTAAATTAAAACCTCATCAACCTAGTGTTTGGGCAAAGCCGGATTTCAACAAGTTTTCCTCAGCCGAATCAAATGCTTACCTAAGAGTAGATTTTCTTCGACATGAATTTTCCCTAATACAAAGCTACAAAAGGTATCTTGAAGCCATTTCCTGAAAGGATTTTAATACTGTCCGGCAAAAGCTTGTATTTTATTATATCTGAGCTTTTTAACCAGAGCAAATCTCGAAGATGTGAGATGTGAGAATATTTTTATACTCCCGTAACTAGCCTTGCTGCTGCATTGAAAACAGATTGAGTTCAGTTAGATATTTCGGGAGATTTATACTCCGTGTACGATGTATACTCCATTACAGTAATCTATACGCGAAAATAACAAAGAGTATTTTAAAAGTAAAATTTTTAATAAATAAGAATAAAATGCAAAAAAAAAAACATTTTCAAAAAGGAAAAATATACACACATATTTTAAGGGATTCAAAAAACAACACAAGAGAAATAACTATAAAACAAATGAAAGACAAAAAATTTAAGTTAATTTTAAAAATGTTTTCGAAAATAATAAAAGAAAAGTTGGATATAATTTTTTTAAAGCAATTCTAAAAGTAGTATAAAAATATAAAAAAACATGCGGAGTGCAGCAGAAAAAAAAACTTATAGTAACCTTGAAAATTTGAAAAAGCAAGAAACCCTTACCAGTCCAATGTCGAATCTCATTCGACATCGATTTTTTCCATATATCATACTTTGGAAAATTAAAGAAAGTAATTTTTTCAATTAAAAAAAATAAAAACTCGATTTGTAGTAAAATCGAGATTTATTTTTGAAATAGCCTTATTATCTATATTTTATAATTTTTCAAAGTATGATATATGGAGAAAATCGATGACGAATGAGGTTCGATATTGGACCGGTAAGGGTTAAGAGAAAATTTAAAACTAAAGGTTGTTAAGAAAAAATATTAAATTAACAGTAATAAAAATTTTAGTAAATAAATTTAATTAAAAATAACAATGTTAAAGTATATAAGAGAAAAAAAGGTAAGTACTTATTATAACATGGTCAACAGAAGTTCTGTTCAAAGATTTTCAATGCACTGTTTTTCAATGTAAAATATCTCACATTGTAAATAATATAATAAATTCTGCTCAACATTGCTTCATGTCGTCTTCATGGCTTCAATCGACTCTCTAAAACTTGGTTGTTAATTTACACATACGACTTTTGCCGAGAGAAAAAATGATATTTTGTGACCCTACGAGGGTTCAATGTCTTAGATGAATATATTTAGTTCTCCAAAATTATACTGGTTCCGTTTCACACAGATAGCTATATTTTTCACCCCCCTGAAAACAGACCAGAGTTAATCCAAATAATGGTAGATAAGTTCTTCCTAGAGAGATTTTTATGATAATATATATTAAACAAAAAGGTGAACATTGCGAATAAATCACTTGCTCAAAATATTGTCGAATATAGTAAATTGTAAAAGAAGCATAAAAATTTATCAATTGTTTTCAGGCGTTGCTTAGTAGTTGAAATGGTTTAGCCGGATGAATTACTTACGTGACAAACGTGTCAGCTCTTTTTAATTTGAGTTGAATAATTTATATATCGCCATTTTTATGACAATTAATAATCCAACACGTATTGCAACTACACAGCGCATGGACTAACGGGATTCTAGTTACTCGTTTTTTATTTCAATTGTAATAGATATGAGTTAGATTACTGCACGTCTTGGAGCTACAGAGCGCATAGATGGTAAGAAATGTAGCCCCCCATTTACATTCTGTCTTAACTTGACTGTAAAGTTAAGTGTTTGAATGATATTAAAATAAATAAAAAAAAACTCATTTTTAAAAATAGGTGTTCGATTATAACAAGTCTTGCAGCAACTGATCGTATGGACGGTTGAAATTCTAGACCTCATGAATGTGAATGGTGTGAATGATACACGGTGTGTAAAATGGCCACTTAAACCGGGAAATGTCATATCATAAGCCTAGACTTCAATATTTCTTTCTTAAAAATATTTTTCCTATCTGTTGCGAAACATTTAGATCTAAAATTGCTTTTATTTATTTGAATTCTTTCACTAAGCTCCTTTATAATAGTACCCCTTTTAATTGATAGTCGGTACGCCCATCTTTTCTAACGATACCAAGCGGTTTGTACCAAATTAAGTCCAATCGCCCGAGGAAATGCCGAGACGGAAAATCTCTCTACGAATTCTAGATACAGATCTCTTAATTGGACTGTTGTTGGCAAAATCGAAGAAAAAAACATGTATTTGTTTCGTTCTCACATTGTTTCCAGACGCCATTTTGTGCTCTGGAATTCCGAGTCTCGACTTGGACCCGATGACAAGAAAATGGTACGTAATTTTTCATACTTAATTATGCTTCCTCGGGCACTTTGTAACTAATTTTAAAATGATTCACACAAAGAAATGTCTTCCTTCGTATGATTTCTTATTTACGTATTTTAAAACTTAAATGGCCTTAAAAAAATATTTTTTTTTTCTTATAATTACATAGGTTTACAGAACATGTGAATAATAATAGAACAAAATGATTGAAAAAAAACCACAAAGGCATAGCCAAGGGTTTACTGGTTAAATCAGTTTAACGTGACAGCACGAATTTATGAAAAAAATTACACATCATTCTGATACATATATGCACACACATATATCCATACACAACCTATATGTGTATACACACATGCTTACACTTATTAAAAAAATACACAATACTATTATTACAAAAACAGAAAATTAAAAAGCAACAAAAAAACAAAAAGTAGCATATTTTGCTAGCAATTTAGCTAAAGAAATCAAGAATATCTCTTTCCATGACCCAGTTTTTAGCACATTTTTAAAGATGTGGTTAAACTTTCCATGTCTCTCACATTATTAGTAAATACATTGCATAGTCTGGGAGCGAAGAGTTCAGTACATGTCTCTGTCCTAGTCTAGTTTTACAAAGGGGTACTTTAATTTTAAGGTTAAGCGGCTGACTGGTTCGATTTTGATTAGTTATACGGTGGCCTCTGTGGTGTAGTGGTCAAGACGCTTTGCTCACAGACCCAAAGTTGGTTGGATTCTCGGTACGCTAAAATTCAAATGTGTTTTTTCTCAAGCCTGGGTATTCTGTGATGCAGTTCACCACTGTAGTTGGGCCTCCTAACCTGTTGGGGTGCAAAGAACAAATAAATACAATTAAAATTAAAAACATACATAAAGACATTGCTTGTTAAAATTTTAAATTTCTAAGCCCGTACGCGTTATGACAGAAAGAAGCTTGTACCGATTTCTGTTTTCGTTATGAAAAAAATACGAAGATCCGTTAGTCTATGGCGACGTTGCATCGTTATTCTGTTCACAAATCCTAAATCCTACTACAAAATCAAAACGAAAAGTCAACCGAACTCACTATTGATAAAGTACATATGTCAATTATAGAAATTTGAAGCATTTTTTTTAATTGATTATTTTTGACATCCCACATGGCTCATTGTTGAAATATGTTTTTTTTTTAAATTTGGGATGAAAAATAAGTATTCCATTTTACTTCTCACCTCTATCGGCTATCTATATGCAAAAAAATATGTCAATCGGTCTCTTTGTTGAGACGTGAGGGAAACATATACAAACACACACACTTTCGCATTTATAATATTAGTGTGGACAAATAAAAATTTAGGCAACAATGTTTTGGGATGTTCAAATGCTTGTAGAAAGGCTGGATTTCCTCTTTTGGGATTTATTAAGATCGAAATTTATTGCCAAAGAGAGGGAAACATTTTAAGAAGAGAATATGGAAGTCTAGGTATTTAGAGGGCTTATTTATTTATTTATGCTTTTACAATTTTTAATTGTTTTTTTTATTACAAAATGATGTCCTTACTGAGGTATCCCGTGCCGAGGAAAACACTTTACAATAAGTATAATGAAACATGCCTTAAATTAGTTATTTAACATAGTTCATATAATAAGAAAATAAAAACTTAATTAATATAATTAACCTAATTATCATCGTAAACATAATAAGTAAAAAAAAAAATATTCATAAAAAAAACATAATAAATTTATGTAAACTTGCAGACAAAATTTCATAATCAGGAAACAATTTTTTACCTATTTGGCTTGATCCACTCATCGATCCGTGCGTAACCCACCTCCATTTTCCATTTCTTAAAAGCAATTTTATATTGTGAGTACTTACTAATTGTTCTTATGGACAATGGAAGTAGATTGTACACTTTAACCGAGTAGTAGTAAGTTGTTTTTGCAGAATCAGGGTGGAGTATCTAGTAACTCTTGTATTTGTGTAATGATTTATGGAAGGTAGAGAATAATGTATGTGTGCGTACAGTAACAGAGCTTTTACATAAAGTTGTTTTACAAATGTAACATAAGGATTTACGAATATACCGAGGGAGTAGTTCTGATTGGGACTCTTAAGGTAATTTTTATTAAAGCTTTTTGTGCAATGATTATTTGTTTGCATCATATGTTTTTAAGAGTTCTTTTAGGCTGATTATTTTTCTTCTAGTTTCAAAAAAGTGAATATGTTTTATCAATTTATTTTTAACATATTTTTTAACCTGTCAAAGTCAACGTATTGAAGAGTTAAGAAAATGTAAATGTTTAAACATAGGCAGAATGGTAAACGTTACACAGTTTGTAATCGGGTTGTGGTCCCGTAGCTATTGTTGCGGACTCACGGGCCGGAGGTCCGAGGTTCAAACCCCACTCTACCCCAACTTGATTTCCATTTTCTAATAGTGAGTTATTTACAACTCGTTGAAAATGGCCACCAAAACTGAAATATTAGAGAAAATTATAAGAACGCTAATATTTCTTTTTCTAAAAAAAAATTTAAAAAATAGCCACTTACACCAGCCAATGACAAGTCACAAGCCCTGTAAATACCTAGACTTCCAAATTCCCTTCTCACAATGTTTTCTCTCCCCGTTGCAACAAATTTAGATGTAAATAAGAATTTATTTATGTCTTCAAATTGACAATCTATCCGCTTATAAAATAATAATTTTTAAACCACGGATAATTATGGCCAGATTATCAAATGAAAACATGCCTCAAATAGCTGTCGTAGAATTATTTAAACTTTATGTTTAATAACTTGAAATATCTCAGGTATTTTGAGTGGGTGGATTACACGCTAAAATTTGTATCAGGCAAATAATTAAAATATTCAGTAAACCGGATCCGTTGTACCTTCAGTTTGAGTCATATTATGATCACGTTATTTATTTAATTTAAATATAAAATAAAAATCGTCAATTACGATCACGTTATTTATTTAATTTAAATAAATTAAAGAATCCTTAATTATTTAAAAATTCAAAGCTCGATATCAACCCTAAAATATATTTTTTTAAAATACGTTTTTTTATGAGATTCTTTTTTTATTTCGTTAAAAAAAAAAGGTGCCTCGGGTAGGTTTTGAATGTTACCCAAATCAATATATAAAATTATCAACACATTATTATATGTATAGTACATTTTACATATTATATGGGTTCAAAAGACTACGTCTAAGTATTTACGCCCAGCTAAATACGATTATAATGGTATATTATGCACTTGTAAAGCTAGGGTTTCCTAGGACAGCGGTGCCCGTATTTTAACGGCCGTAGTGAACGGTGATGCGGTGGATAACCGTCGTAACGGTGACTAGAGAGTGGTTTCCTAAGAAAACGGTATTATCAACACCATTTAACACCGTTTCCCTAGAAAACCACTCTCTAGTCGACGTTACGACGGCTATCCACCGCATCACCGTTCACTACGGCCGTTAAGATACGGGCACCGCTGTCCTAGGAAACCCTAGCTTAAGTCATCGCTTTCCTATGGAATAATTGGATGGGGGGGGGGGGGGACTTACAACAATCATATAAAACTATTAGAAACGGTTCAAAAATTTATATTTAAAAAAATGCTTGACAAAAATCGCACTTTTCCCTCTGTCCAATTGTTCCAAGAAGCTAAACTTTTAGATCTAAGACAAATATATTGTTTTCAATGTTTAAAATATATATTTAAGAACCAAAATTTATTTACAAGTAATTCAAATAGATCAAGTCAAAGAAGGGATCGTGTGTTAGAAATATATATACAATATACAGAATATTTTATTTTTTCTTTCTTATGTTACACAAAAATTATACCTGTCCATTATTTATTATAGGAGCAAAAATTCATTTAAATTTTCTTGTATACCCACGAACAGGCCATGCCTTTGTGGAATTTTTTTGTTTCTATTTTTACTATTAATATGTATTTCATTGTTATGTAATCATGCTTTATTTTTTTCATACTCTGTTTTATCACTTATGTTTACTGCAAAAAAACAAAAAAATAAAATAAAACGGAAATTATGAACCAATGCACAATTTTGTTATAATTCAGTGAAATAGGTAATATTTTGACACGACACACATACGAAGTAATTGATCATAATAACTAATATGAATACGATTCAGTCAAATATTAATAAATTAATCAATATGATTTATCTAGCGCGTTCTTAGATTCTTTTGTGCTTGTCGTCAATGCATTTGACAAGAAAATCAACGCATAATTATATAACGTGTTGAAATGTTTGTACAAGTACCAAAGAGCATGTTAATGTTGATAAATTAGATTTTAATCACCAGGCTTTGAAATCACAACGCTATGATTTTTATTTTTAATTTTAATTTAATTTTGTTTATTTATTAAGTACAATAAAAGACCATCAGTGGTGCCATGAAAAAATCATAACACAAAATATTACTCGGCTTTAAAATATCGACAGTATGCGCGTATTCAAATGAAAAAAATTGAATCTATTATTAAAAAAAAAAATAAAAAATATTTTAGAAGTAATTTATAAATTATTTTAGCGTTGTTTTAAAACAACTGTAGTTAAGAAGGGTAAAAATTTAGACTTAAAAAAAAATTATAATGGAGGCACAAGAAACATTTTTGAAACCTTTTAAAAATATTTTGTGTTTACATAATTCATAAAATAAAGAGAAATAAACAGTAATTATTATTTTAAAAATATTTATACATTTTATCAAAAAATATAGCACGTGGTGCGCATGCCTCAGGATGATCTAAACACAAGTTTCGAAGACGACCGTCGATGGCGATCTTTCGGCTTTATTCGGCGGAACTTAGCGACGCGGGATTGCCGTGGGAGGAGGCGAAAGAGCTGGTTGGAGATAGGGTCTCCAGGATGCGTCTGGTAATGTCCACATGCTCTACCTAGGAATGGATGAAGTAGAAAAAGTCTAATTTTATTACATATGTACAACGTTGCCTAAATCATATGAAAACAGCTCCTTCACGTGACAGGACTTCGCAAAACGCGAACACGGTACGTATGTAGTTCTTTTACGGTGTAAAATTTGTTAGCAGTAAACCTAACAAAACGAAATAAAATTGTTGCTAAATAATTTTTTCAAAATAAATTCAGCTACAAAAGGATATTATGTACTTTACAATTATTTAAAAAAAAAGATGTTTTAACCAACTGTTGTTAAAAAGGGGTGACTTGAATTGTCGAAGGGATTTCAAGAATCGCAATTTGACATAGCAATAAAGATGACCATATTAGTTATTTCTATTACAGAGATTTTTTAAAATATACTCTTCTTCTTTTAGTGCCCTGTCAGGTATCTCCAACGTTGGCAATCACTCTGGCAAAAGTCTCCCTGTTCTGTGCTGCCCAGTCCTAAAGCCAGTCCAGTCTGGTATATTTCGCAGCCAGGACATCTGTCTTCTTCCAGCCGCTCTGTAACCTTTAATCCTTTCAAAATTAAATGAAGCAAGTGGTACTTTTTTCCACGCATTATATGCCCCAGATATGAAATTTTACGAACTTTTATGGTAGTTAAGAGTTCTCAGTTCGTTCTAGCTCGACTTAAAACTTCTGAGTTCGTTATTAGGTCTGTCCAAGATATCTTAAGCATTCTGCGATGCAACTACATCTCAAAAGCTTCCAGCCTATGCATGGTGTTCATTTTCAGAGTCCAAGTCTCACAGCCATACAATACAGACCACACATAGCATTTTACCAATATTTGTCTTATTTTCAAGATGAGATTAGCATTGGAGAAGAAAGATTTCATTTTATTAAAAGCAGCTCTTGTTGTTTCAATTCTGCATTTAATTTCTATATCTGGGTTGAGGGTCTCTGTTAGAATGCTGCCGAGGTATTTAAATTTGTCCACCTTTTCAATGTCAATACCTTTTCATTTGAGAGAAAATGCGGAGTAATCAAGGCGGCCAAATGTTATCCATTTTTGCGGCCTCCGCGGCCTCCGTGGTGTAGTGGTCAAGACGCTTGACTCACGCACGGAAGGTTGCGGGTTCGATTCCCGGCGAGAACACAAAAATTTACTATGTGATTTTTCTCAAGCCTGGGTGCTCGGTGATGTAATTCACCACTGTAATTAGGCCTCCTGGCCTGTTGTGGTACAAAAAAAAATATTTTGTTTTGCCAACATTAATTATTAAACCCAGTTGTTCGCCAAATGCATACACACTATTTAATAACTCCCGAAGATCGGCAATGGTATCCGCCAGCAAAACAGTGTCGTCGGCGTACCTGATATTGTTGATTACAACTCCATTGATCTTCAGGCCTCTTTCATTGTTGTTCAACGCGTTCTTAAAAGCATAGTCAGAATACAAGTTGAAAAGCAAAAAGGACAGGATACAAACTTGTTGCACTCCCCGCTGAATGGGTATTGCATCTGATATTTCGTTTCCGCGTTTGATTTCAGCTGTTTGGTACCAGTATAGGTTTTGGATAAACAATTGATCTTCGGTGTCTTAATTACACTCTCTCAACATTTCCATCAAATTAGAATGTTTTACCCTGTATTTTTACTTAAACGTTAAAACATATATATTTAAATGATTTTTTTATCCTGTGGACATGCTTTAGCAAAAATCGAATACCAGAACAAACACTAGACAGTTTATTGTCGAGTAAATAAAATGCGGATGACAGGAAACCTCCATAATAATGTCCCGGCATAATAATACCGCACTTATTTGACATACCGAACGAAATGAATAAAATAACCATAAATTGATATTAACCCTAAATATTTAACAACCCTGTGATATCAACAGATGTTGTGGTCATGCGAAGGTTTAAAGTGATGGGTCAAGGCCCTTGGTAGTGTCACGGACTTACAGCCTTCTAAAAAACAATGTTTAAATAAATATGTAATAAAATATGGGCAGTATGAAAAAGGCAGAGCTCCAGCTCGCTAGATTGACCTGGTGAAAACGATGTCACAGACGGGCGTGTATGGAGCTGTAGAGGGCGCAGAGCCATGAAGGGTGGAGAGAACAGCTGGGGAAAGCAGCGATGATCACGACCCTCAGAACTGAGAAACGACGAAAAAAACGAAGAAGAAAGTACGCACGTAATTTTATCTGAAATTTTCTTCTCTGCGTTTCCCCAGAAACAAACAAAAGAAGTTCTTTATAACATTCTAAACGACCCTCGCGCTGCAAAATATGTTAGTGAGAGTTTCATCCACATTCAAGACCATGGTCTATCATTTTGCTCTTCTAAAGAGAGAACAGTTTCCATTCCTAGACGGCTACATAATTTTTAAGCAATTAAATTTCTTCCAAGTTGGTCCCTCAAAGCTGAGGAACGTGACCACCATGAACACTTCTGATTAGTCTGTTCCACTCCAGTCTGTCCTCAGCCCGACGAACTGACTCGTCAAATTTTAGCCTCGTAGCCGCCTTTATTTGGTCAGTGCATCTATATGGGATTCTCCTACCTTCAACTCGGCCAGACATTATTGCCCTTTTTAGATTGTTTGGCTCACGTCTAGCAATATGAACAAAGAAAAACAGTATCCTTCTCAAACACACCACTGATAGACGAATTGTAATATGGAGCTCTTCCAGTATCGATGCATTATTCCTTCTGGCTGTCCAAGGCACACACAGCAGCCTTCTCCAACACCACATTTCGAATGCACCGATCCTCTTCTTCTCGTAGGCACGCATTGCTTGAATTCAATTTAATTTTATTTCAATTCAATTCGTTCATCAAAAAATAACAGATACATTACAAACGTTTTTACACTAGAATATTTTAAAGTCCCTAGACTGGCACCTGAAATGTAAGACTGATTATCATACCTTTGTGTAACAACATTGATCAAGCTACGCTGCGATTTGTGTACCAATGCAGTGCCCTATGCACCATTAGGTGCGGAAAGGGAATGATGATGATGAATATATTATATATTAATTTTAATAACAGAGAAAACGAACATTTTGTGGAAGCGAATACAGAAATGTAGGCATTTTCAGGGCTTATAAACATTCATTGGATGGTTTGAGTGGCAATTTAACACACTGATTACCATTTACCACTCTGCCTATGTTTGAGTATCTTTAAAAAAGAACAAATAATTTATTTATACACACTTACAGATTAAATTAATTGATTATTCCTTCAATTATATGGACAATTCAACCATATTCCTTAAATTCTTCCATAAGTTTATCTTTGTAAAGTTAAAGAGCTGAAACCTTTATTGATGCGTGCGAGATTCACCTGAATTATTTCACCTACAAACGAGGCAATGCCAGAAAATAATTTTTGATTTGTATACATTTCTATACATTTAATATTTTTGCATAAACGTATGATGAAGGTTTTATATTTTTTACATCACAAAAGTCAACAGAAGAAGAACGAGTTGAGGATATGTTGATGTTTAAACAAAAGCAAAATGGTGAATGTTACACAGTGGTAAAGTGGCTACTTAAACACTGTAAGGTAATAAGCCCTGTAAATGCCTAGACTTCCATATTCTCTTCTCAAGAACGTTTTCTTTCTCTGTCGCAACAAATTTATATCAAATGTTAATATTTGTTTATACTAAACCAATCACAACGCGGATGGAAAGTATTTTTGAGATGGGAATATAGAAGTCTAGGCAAATGCCTTGTGCAAAAGGCTTGTGACCTGTTATTTGCTGGTTTAAGCGTCCACTTTACACACTGTGTAACATTCATAATTTTGCCTATGTTTGAATATTTATATTTCTTCAATTCTTCCACCTATTGATTAAAGTGAAGTTAAAGCGCTGAAACCTTTATTGTTGTGAATAGATTCATCTGATCGAATAATTTCGAACTTGTTTATACTTTTGATTTGTTTTTTACAGTAGTAGGTTCAGTCCATTAAAACCTTCAATAATATTTGCTTTATGTGTGCGTCACAATAAGTTTTCATATAAATCATCGAAATGCGCGTGCTTACACAAGCTTAATAGTATTTTTATTTGGTTCACGGGTAGACATTACATATTAACATAAGCTTATTAAACATTCGAACACACTAAACAAACCGATTTAAGGTTTTTTATGGAACAAGAAACGACTTTTTATTTAAATTTGTAAGTGTACACGTGCGTGCATGCGTGCTTACCACATGTGTTTAAAAAAAATACAGGGTGGCCATAAAACAGCTGACGATTTCCTGTCTATAATGACTTTATTCCTCCGAACCATAATCTTTTCCCACGGAAAAGATAAAGACATCGAATAAATATTAATCGATACAATATTTTGGTATGTCTAGCTACGTTTAAGACGGACGTGATTCCGTGTCTTAAATCTAGACAAATATTATTAAAGTAAGTGATTAAAATTAGTAGGTACTACGAGTATATATAATAACTATATAAATGGATGGTAGTGGGATAAAACAGGTTACCCGTTATAAATATTTAGGATGTTGGCTAAATGATGAGTGGAATCCGGATTCTGAAATAAAGATTAGAATTGAAATTACGAGATCCACCTTTAATAAAATGCAGAAACTCTTGTACAACCGAGGTTTGAGACTAAGCGTAAAATGGAGAGCAATATTATTATTATATTAATTTTAAGATGGAATGTATGGGTAATGGAGCAAAAATGGAAAATTTTTCAGTAAGCTGCTTGTTGTATGCTGATGATGCAGTTTTGTTAGCAAGCAGCAAAGATGATTTGCAGCAGATAGTCCCTAGAATGTATGATGTATGCCTGGAGAGCGAATTGGCGATGAAAGAAAGTAAGTCAAAAGTGATGGTATTTAAAAGGGATAGTGAGGTTACTGACTCCATAATAAATGTAAACAACAAATGTCTCGAGCAAGTAGAAGAATTCGTGTATCTGGGAAGCATGTTTTTAAGAGATGGAAGAGTAGAAAAAGATGTTGAAAGAAGAGTGAATGCGGGCAAAAAAATAAACGGAGTACTAAACACAGTTATTTCTAATAAAAATATGTCAATCGAAGCTAAACTGGCAGTGCACAACGGAGTTTTAGTCCCAACACCTATGTATGGAAGTGAAACATGGAACTGGCAGAGGACGGTTGAAAGCCCACTGAACGCGGATGAAATGCGATCTCTTAGACGAATGTGTGGAAAAATCAATGTATGACAGGGTTACGAATGATGAAATCAGGCGAAAGTGTAAATCTGAGTCAAGTATAATTGATAAGATTAAGAAAGGGTCTCTAAGATGGTTTAGTCACGTAAAACGAATGGACGACGAAAGAATGGTAAAACAAGTATGTATATATGGCAAAAATGGAAGGCAACGTGAGACGAGGACGACCAAGGAAGACGTGGCATGATCAGATAAACCAAAATCTTAAGTCTGGTCATGTCAAAAGCAGACAGAACCGAAGGGCATGTATGACAAGATGTATGAATGTGGAAGAAGCTAGGAATGTATGCCAGGATAGACGTGTGTGGCGGTCCATTCTCTCTGCCTACCCCTACGGGGAAATGGCGTGATGGTAGTAGTAGAAGTAGTTCATTTTAAGCTGTCAACTAGAAGCTGACATGCTTAATTCCAACAATGTTTGAGTTTGTCCAAATGCTTGCAGACTAGCTGGATTTCCTCCTTCGAGAGTTATTAATATTTTAATTTATTTCAACAGAGAGGGAAAAACATTTTTGAGAAGAGGATATGGAAGCAATGTTGGGTCAGCCATACAGTGCCTCTAATTCATAATTCAACCGTCTCCTCCACACTCCGTTTTGGTTGACAGCACCAAATCTTCTTTAATATTTTTCTTTCGAATACTAATCTCATATTTTCATCTCTTTCGGTCATAACCCAGCATTCGGCATCATATGTAATGACCGGACTGAGGAGAGTTTTGTAAATAATGGTCTTAGTTTTCCTAGTGAGCAATTTGGATCCCAGATGTTTAAACAAGCCACAATAACATCTGTTTGCTGCCGATAGCTGTGCTCTAATCTCGGTACTATAATTGTTATCATTAGTAATCTCAGTACCTAAATATTTAAAGGAATTGACATTGTCTGTTCTATTATATGTCTATTTATTGTAGATACACGGTTTAATAATTTTACTGTAATAAAAAAATCAAAACTATTTTTTTACTTT
Organism: Micrasema longulum; assembly: GCF_059751315.1. Lineage (NCBI taxonomy): Eukaryota > Metazoa > Arthropoda > Insecta > Trichoptera > Brachycentridae > Micrasema > Micrasema longulum. The sequence goes on from NW_028277797.1 coordinate 83,571, forward strand.
AAAACCTGTCTTTGAAAATACCAGGCGCTTAAATAATTTAAAAAAATAAAAATAATAGGTGTCTCCTTTTGGTTGGGTTTTTTGACTTACTGTAGTTTACCTCTCGCATCAGATATTGTCCGGAATATAAATCTCAGTCGAATAATTGAGATATTCTTTGTGTGTCTTGATTTATAGTCAAATTAAAACCATCGATGTTCTGATCTCGTTAATAAAGTATTTACGACTTTTAATTCGGTGATTTCAATTCGACTTAAAAGTTTTATGTTTACAAAATCTGTCTTGTAATAACTGTGTGAAAGTTATTGAACTAACAACTAGGTTATCATGTGATCTTATACGCTAGTAATTATGATGATCCACGTATTTAGAAAAAGGTCAATAATACTATTTTGTATGTTTTAAGGCAGATAATGTTTTATTATGTTAGAGTTACATGAAAATACGGTTCTGTGTGGGAAAGGAAACCAATTATGTTTGTTTAAAGCATTTTCTGAATCAGTTCGCCGTTAACCCTTAAATTATGCAAGTGTTTTATATTATCAATAAAAAAACGCTTGATACTTTATTCCACAAATCGAAATATCCAGTGACCGGTTTCATCGCTTTTGCCACATCATCGAGACTGGTATTTTTATTAAAAAATTCAATGTTTTTATACAAAACAGGCATAAAAGAGCGTATACAATCATGGTCTAATAATAGAGATAATTCAAAGTTTGCCAATCATTCAAAAGAACATAAACATTCCTTTAATTACAAAACAATGTAAAAAAAATTCATATTGGACATAAAGGCCATTAACTTGACAAACAGGAAATTAATCGATTAAAAAAAACCTCACGTAGAATTACTTAATGAACAGCTAACACAGTGTATTCCCCATTGCTATACTCAATGTTTTTTTTTTTAAACCCGCTAAGCCTCTATTTAGAGGCTTGTCAGCAGGTGGAATAGAGGGAATATGGAAGGAGATAATGAAAAATACACCACAACACACAGACAGGTTGAAAAAAAACTTTCTTTGATTTTTTTTGCAACTGTCGGGAATCGAACCCGCGACGCCAGTTTTACAGTTAGCCGTCTATTCAACTAAGCCATGTGACAAAGCAACGACTTTTTACCCTCCGTTTTTCAGAAATCATAATTAACAGAAATCAAACTCACGAAGTATGGGACAATAAAAAATAATATATATACAGTACTTATTAGAAATATCATTTTATCAACTTATTAGTTAGCCCGAAGCACCTAGTTAAAGATCCTTAAGAAAAAAATAATTTAATTTAATTTATTCTCAAATAATTTTGAATTCTCTATCCTTACATCAGTTATGTATAAATATGTTGAATTTCATAATAAAGATACCAGTACGAAGATATCGTGAAAGCGATAAAACCGGTCACTGGATATTCCAAATTTGTGGATTAAAGTGTCACTCGTCTTTTAGTTCTATAATAAATTACTACGAACTGCCAACAAGAATTTTCACTTACAGACTTTATTTATTTATTTGACGGACTTATGCAGTTTATTCTAACAATGGTGAATACAATTTTTTGTAATAAATACAACCACTAATAAATTAAAATACAATTAAATAAAATTCAAGCTAGGACAAAAAAAATAAAATTACTACCTCAAGACAAGATCCGGTCGATCTTAGTGATTTTTTAAATCTATAAAAACTAACACCAAAAAAGTCCAGATCTTGTCTCGAGTTTACAATAATCGAGACACAATTGGGACATTGGTGCATGCAAGCTATAGTTTGTGCCGTGTTGATCGAGGAACAGCACATTATTATTTCGCAACCGGCGTATTGGAACATTGAATGCCACTTGTTCCAGCAACGATGGAACCTCAATAAAGCCATTTACCAAATTAAACATAAATACGGAGTCAATGTTATTTCTACGTTTTTGTAGACTTGAGATTTTTAACATTGACTCCATTTCTCCGTGAGTGCAGTCTCACCTCTCGAGGCCAATCATCTATGCTACTTTTCTTAGCAAACGATTTTGCACCGATTCGATATAATTTATCCGGCCTACATAGAAGAGAGACCAGATCACGGATGCATATTCTAAAAGAGGACGAACAAATGAGCAATACAGTATTTTGTTAGCCGTGAACATATTAGTAAAGTCACTAGATGTCCTGCCAACAAAACCCAAGAGTTTTAGTGACTTGTTAATCATAGTATCGATATGTTCATTAAAGGTTACAGTCCATGATAATTCCGAGGTCCTTAATAGACTTGACTTCATCTAAATTAATATTTTCTATTTTGTAATCAAAGGAGATAGGTTTTTTTATTCTATAAAAATAAATAATTTTACATTTTTAAATATTTAATTGTAGGTAGCTGGCTTTGCACCACATATTAAAAGAATCAATATATGACTGAAGCAGCAAACAGTCATTTGTATTTTGAATAATTTCAAGAATTTTATTGTCGTCCGCAAATGTTTCATAAACATTTTAAATTTTATTTTGAATATGTAAAAACCCTTTTTTCATTTTTGAAACATGAATTCAATTCATAATTATACAGAACGTCTAGACTCATAAATTATTTCTTAAATCTCCAAATTGTTAAGGTAAGAATTATTAATGAATTACGAGTAGCTTGGCTAATCTTGAATAAGTTGTATATTATTTTTAAGTACTCCTCATTTGCTTAGTTCATAACTTAAGTATACTTACAATGAGTAAGTATTTGCTTCATCACCACTTTCTAATGTTTTTTTGTACACACAACATCAGTATTCATGAAATATATTAAAAGCAGACCATTAATTCATCATCACCAATCATCATTTTCTTTCCGGGCCAAATAACGTATAGGATACCAAACTCAGCGTACCTTGATCACTTTTGATACTTGCACATAGAATTGTTAAATATTATAAGGCGCGTAGAATCATGTTAGCGCACTGTGTCCAAAAGTCTAATATCCCGCCTGCGCGCATGCGTTAAGTGGCCGCGTAATGTTACCAGACCTCAAATAATAATAATATTGACGTCCGAATAGGATAATTTTGTGAACTGTTTTGTTATGTTTTAGCGCAAAAAATATTTGTATGGACCATAAGAATAAAAAAATATTTTAATTATGCATTCATAAAAAAAATATTTAAAATAATTAAGTAATTAAGTAAATTAATACTTTTTAACCCGTCAGTACCAGATTTTAATTTTCTTTGCATTTATAAATTCTATAATTTTTTTTTAATTGTCTCAAAACAATTTTTTTTTTAAACTTGCATGGTTTACACAAATATACGTACTTCAGGAATGACATTGGGGCTCAAAGGGTATAAAATAAAGGTACAAAGTACAAAAGGCTAGATGCATACAAAAAAATTGGTCAGATTGGTCAAGAAAATAACGAGATATGATTATTTTTGTTCATGTACTTGAGGAATGACGCTGGTACTGAGGGGTTAATTTAATTATTTAATTTAATTTAATTCTGATCCCACATATTTCTCATAATTAAATAAGTATAGCATAACGTACTTTAAAAAAAAGGTTCTCAATGTTGATATGTGCAAGCCTTATCTTCCAATCAAGCAAACAGCTGTTATTTTTGATTGGTCAGGCTTTTTTCATATTTTATTTTAACATATGTATGTATCTTTTAAAATATATTCATGGTTTTTAGTGCAAAATTTTAACCAATCTCTTTTTTTGACCAGTCTGTTTTTTGGTTGGCTGGAAGATATCAATATAAGAATCATCTCCCATCCACCATCAAAGATGTTACTACATTATCTCTGTTTAAATGACGTCTGAAGAAACATATCCATTCTCTTCCTCAATCTCTCCTCCTTTCCTCTTTCCTCCTTTTTCCTTTTTCCCATTGAGTAATAGTCTTGATTTAAGGTAATTTGTAAACAAATACGTTTATTTCTCTTCTATATGTCTTAAGCTTTTTAATCTTTATTTTCTATTAAACACGTTATGTAACTTGAATCATAAAAATAAAACTGTAATTTTGTGTTATTAGTTGGTTGGGAGAAATTGCCATTTGGCAATAAGCCCTCCAATGTACAAATAACATTATGTATAAAAAGTTAAATAAATAAGATATTGCTTTTAGCAGTAAGTCCGCCAAAGTACTTATTTTTTTTACTTGAAGTTTTAAATAAATTAACATCATGAAATTTTCAGAAGGAGTTTTTTGTGCGCAAGCGGCTTGGCTGTTTTAAGCAGAACATAGAATTGACCCCCCTCAACCAGATAACACCAAAATCTCATTTTCTCAAAATTGCGGACTGTCTGCGTTCTGCATAACGATGTTCTAATGCGCACTGAAGGGTTGAGAATTAACATTATAACAGGCGTTGGATGCGCGATCTTGGTTCAAATATTTGTTGGAAAAGATGTGTTCTAATTTTCCTTAATTTGACCACATAATCTAATTTCGCCTATTTATTAAGATAAACTTTGAACAAGACATTGTATCATTTTCTGACTAATTTAATATGAACAGTATTTTTAATGGCGATAAATATATGAAAAGATGATGGTGATGATAAGCGGTAGTAAAATTGAGGACCTTTTTAACAAGTTATCGACTTTTTCATACTTGTCAACAAAGTCTGGACATTCTAAAAATACTGTTGACTTCTATTTACTAACGGGACTCGCAAATAATAAACTACTTACATTATATCCTGCGAGGGTCGCTCTAACTTTTAGATGGAATGAATCGATCAAATTCGACTCAACGATCCCCCAATTTGGCCAGGGGTGAAATAGTGTCATCAGGTCGAGTTAACCACAAAGCGGGTCAGGATGTTTTGACTTCTTGTGCCGTAAACTATCGGTTAGGGTTGACTAGCGATCAGACAAACAGGCCTAAGGATATTAAGCCTAGGGTTGCGTCCTTGAGTTTCCTTAACTTTAAGCAGGGTTTAACCCTTAAAGAGATATTGTATTCATCTGAATACAAAATAAACATTTTAAAATGCGAAAAATTATTACAAAATGTTAATTTAATTTCAATTCGATACTTTTATTGATTGTGTTTTCATGTTTATTACAACTCAACACATTATTTATTTATTTATATACGGCATTTCTGCCATTTACATATATGTGGTATAAAGAATGCTTAGAAATAAAAATATTTAAAAAAAATCGAGTATGAAATATTAATATACTCGTACTGTACACATTATTAATTACTTGAAATACATTTATATTTTAAAGAAATTATACAATAACAAAATACATTAATCAATCAAATTATAACTATTCCAACCCAATCTTCTGAAGATGATTTGCTCTTTTTGATAAAAATATGTTGGTCACTTTATTTTTTAAGTTAGGCAGAGATAAACTAAATATATCAAAATGTGATGCATATTCATTCCCGGCATTCTGTAATCTAACGATAGGTGAGTTATATTAAGCTACCGTTCGAGAATTTTGACAATAGAATATAGTAGATGTTCTGCTTAATCTAGGTGGTACATAGAATGAAATCAATTATGACTATATATTTAAACCTGGAGGTAGTTAGATTAAAAAACATATATTTATTAACATTAGTTTTTATACAGCATAAAGTAATACAAACTAAAACATTAAAATAAGTTAGTGAAATTTATTGATAGAAGTTTATTGTGTTTTATTAAATAATTTGAAAAAACTGTTTGGAAAAGTGTTTAAATAATATAAAAATTGTACAATATATGAACTACTGAACTACTGAGCTTAATTAAATAAAATATCCCAGCAAGAAACTTCAGACAAAACTTACTCTTTAATACCGATAACCATATAAATAACTATAGTTTTCATTATCCTATGCCCAGAATTCTTAGGTCTGCCAACAAACATACCAGTCTTGATAACAAGTTGTCTTCTTTCATACAATAATAAAACTAAATTATAAACACCTCTCTTCCACTCCCACCCTTATGACGTAGCCGTTTAAACAAAATTGAGGATCATTTGAGAATATGATTTTTCGATGACGATCGGCATATCCTTAATGAAATGCTCTTTGAGTAGCAAAAAAACTTGTCCAATATTGAAATTTAAATATAGCCCCCATGAGCTACAAAAATCATTTCGTCCCTATTGCTAAACTCTGTGTTATAATATTATGTATTGACGTACTTCAAACTTTAACAGTGTATTTCTTTAAGTTACGTTTGTTTAAATTTTATTTACACTTATTTGTTTATAAATTTGTATAAACCACTTAATTTTTTTAAATTACACTTCGGCCGGTTTCGAGGTTATTACCTCATCGTCAGGAATTTGACTAACTTATAATTACACGCGTTGCTATTTATATAGTAAAATTTTGTATGAAAGAGACAGAAAATTGAAAGAAAGAGAGAGAAAGAAGATAAAATAAATCATAACGGGATTCGTTTTAAAAGAGGACTCGAAGTTAAATTTAATTGATTATATGATCAAATAATAAATAATATGATCAAAATAAATATGATCAAATAATAAATAATCAATTAAATTTAACTTTGAGTCCTCTTTTAAAACTATTCCCGTTATGATTTATTTTATCTTCTTTCTCTCTCTTTCTTTCAATTTTCTGTCTCTTTCATACAATATTTTACTATATTTATTGTATTATTTTACTATATAGCAACGCGTGTAATTATAAGTTAGTTGAATTCCTGACGATGAGGTAGTAACCTCGAAACCGGTCGAAGTGTAATTTAAAAAAATTAAGTGGTTTATACAAATTTATAAACAAATAAGTGTAAAATGTCATACCACAAAGTGAAAAATGTTTTTGATAACAATAATATAAATTTTACTTGTTCATTAAAATTTTTCTTTTTTTATATCTTGCACAAAATTCTTCTTTCTTTTATGGCATACTTTATGTCTATATTTTTATTTACTAACGATACTTCTAAACCTGTTCTTTTTTTATTTCTTCCAACTGTAATTTTCAAATCGAAAGTAACGATTTCCGAAAGAGGGATGAAAGTAAAACTAAATGTAAGATCAGTGTAAATAGAGACATTCTGAATCAGGTAGAAGAATTTGTGCATCTGGAAAGTATGTTTACTAGGAATGGAAAGGCTGAGAAAGATATTGAAAGGAGGATGATTGCCGGGACCACTGTGAACGGTGCATTTAAATCTACCCTGGAAAACAAATGTTTGTCACAAGAGGCAAAACTAGCAGTTCACAATGTAGTTCTGGTGCCAACCCTAATGTATGGAAGCTAAGTATGGAATCGGAAAAATAATTATGAAAGTAGGCTGAATGATGTTGAAATGCTACCTTTTAGGCAAATGTGAGGTAAAACGATGTATGATAGGTCAACTAATGTCGAGATCCGTGTACTAGGTAAGGCAAAATAAGCATTATCGACAATATAAAAAGGGGTGCTGTGTTGTTTTAGACACGAAGAGCGAATGGACAATGAAAGCGGCTAAAAGAGTCTAGGATGCGATTGTTGATGGATGCAGTAAGACCGAGAAAGACATGGCACGATCAAGTAAAGTTGTACACGTGAAGAGAAGGAATAATCAAAATGTGTGCATCAATGTAGAGGAAGTGAGGTCTTTATGCAAAGACATAATGATATGGCGTTCTATCTGCCTACCCCTACGGGGGAGCGGCGTGATGGTTTCTTTGTTTTTGTGTTTTTCAAATATTATGCTCGTTATATACCTGTGTTTATAACTTGTAAAAGCCTCACGGGCGTGAAAAACAAATAAATAAATAAATATAAAACAACATTAAACTTTAAATTTATTACAACAGAGAGGGAAAACATTTTTAAGAAGGGAATGTGGAAGCCTAGGCATTTACAGGGCTTATGAAAGTAGCTAAATAGCTGAAACCTCTCTCTCTTTTAGTTCACAAAATTCAACAGATGGAAGAGTTGAGGAAATGTGGATGTTCAAACATGGGCAGAATGGAGAATGTTACGTAGTGTGTAAATTGGCATTTTAAACCAGCTAATGACAGGTCATAGGCCATGTGAATGCCTTGACTTCCATATTCCCTTTTCAAAAATGTTTCTTCTCTCTGCTGAAATAAAATTAAATATGAATAACTCCCTAGGGAGGAAATCCAGCCAGTCTGCAAGCATTTGGACATACTCAAACATTGTTGTTTTTAACCACTTATTTTTTCTACCAACCGGTTTTAAAGCTACACCAGCCCTTTTATCAAGGTAAAATTAACTAATGGATTCTATTCTTTTTTATTTTATATAATATAATTTTAATAATATTACATCAAACGTATGGATCTAATAAGTCGGGTATTTTTGTCATGTTGTTGTCACTTCACACTTTCCATCTTTACAGTGGTTAAAAACAAAGTTGTATTTAATTAATTTTATTACAATGAATAACCCAAAGTTAGTGCATCACATATGAAAATTTTAAATGCTTTTGTGAAAAAAAAAACATTCATGGAAGTCAAGAAAGTTACATTTATTTTATTTTTATTCACGTTTAATGTTGTAGGTATTCGAATGAATACGTAACGCATTTAAGGGTTAACTCTAGGGTTAGAGATCAATGTTAACCTTTGCAAAGGTAAAGAAGGGTTTCCTTTGCCTTGATAATGAATCCTGGACTCTACATTTTTAACGTGTTCATTAATTTTGTATTAGAACTTATTCCAGTTTTGAACAAGCTTTTTTAATCGATAAAGTAATTTACAGAATAACCCAAAGGAAATAGAGTACAATTTGAATTAATCGAATTCACGAGCAATTAAAAATAGATTCCTTTAAATTCGAAATATTAGATTATTAGAATTTGGCAAAATTGTTATTGTTAAGACACTTCATAATATGTTCTTTGACACGAATATCAAAATTTCTTGTTGTTCTTTCAACGTAAACTGAAGAAACTGAGAACATCTGAATTTAGCAATAATTTATCAATATTTTTATTTGTATAAATAGCAGGTTTGATATTATTTAGTAAAAAATGTATGCATTGCGCTGCTTAAAATTGAAAATCCCAAAAGTTCGTTTTATTGCATATTTTTCTATAGGAAATAGACTCCAATGGATTTTGCATTATAAATTACTTAACGTTTTGCGTTTTGGTGGCTAACTTCAGAGCTTCATGGGTGATAGTTGGCACAAAACTCCACAATCAGATGGATACAGCTTTAAAAAACGCAACTTATGATATTAAAAACGTAAATATAAAAAATAAGAAAAGAAAAACAAGTAAAATCCTGTGTTAAAAACTTTGATTGACTTTACCAAAGAAAGTCAAATTTCGATTTGTGGCCCTTTTCAATTAAAGCAGTGATTTGTGGATAGGGTAGATTCATCTAATTAAATTATTAAGAAGTATGTTGGTGAAATAATTCAATTTGATGAATCTCACCCGCATAAATGAAGGTTTCAGCTCTTTAGCTTCACAAACATCAACAGATGAAAAAAATGAAGTAATACAGATGTTCAAATATGGGCAGAATGGTAAATGTTACACAGTGTGTAATATGGCCACTTAAACTGGCTAATGACAGATCAAAAGCCCTGTAGATGCCTAGTCTTCAATTTAACTTTCTCTTAAATGTTCTTCATTTCTGTTGTAATATGTTAATAAAAGAGTATTTAAAAATGTTTTTTTACAGAAAAAATTAATACTTGAGTTTTTATTATTTAATCATATATTTAAATTTTTAGAGCATTTCCTAAAGGTCGTAAAAAACTTTTGCTGGAAAAATGGAAATCGAGTTGTGGTTGAGTGGAATTTGAACCTCGGACCTTTAGCCCGTGAGTCCACAATACTACCACGGAACCACAACCCGGTTCCATCAATTGTATATCCATAATTCGTAGCATTTTTTAAATAAAATTTAATTCCATTTCGAAATTAAGTTTAGATAGAGGTATTAGTTAATTAATTTTCTTTAGTTGTATTTTATTTCAATTGAACCTGTAAATATTATAAAAAAATATATTTTATTATTTTAAAATGTACTTATTAAGTCCGTAAATAAATAAATAATTTATTCAACGATACGTTGATGACATATTTTTTAAATTTGCCTGCTTTTCAAAAAGTGATAAGGTGATCATGGGTTACTATGCTGGGTGATATTCAACATCGCAGCGTCCATCATCTAGGTTTCTGTAATTTTAAATATGTTTTTTTTTTCTTTTTTTTTTGAGCACTTCACTAATATTGACACTTTTGCCGCCTGAGGGGCCACAGATTTTACACTGGTGTACCTGCGCTGTGCGCATTGCCACCATTTCGACACTGAATTGAATTATTATAAACTGACACTTGATTTTAAAACTTGAAACTTTTCGCAGGGAAAACTAGTAACAAAAACCCTGCTCGAACTGGTTGGGATATATAAATATGTTTGTACGCTTTCCCTGTTTTAATAGGAATTTATACCGTACCGCAGTCGTCAGAAATATGGTCAGCGCGTTTCCCTACCATGCAAGAGGTCTCGGGTTCGATTCCCGACAAGGCTGAAATGTGATATTTATTTAAAAGGGTGTTTTTACACTAGAATATTTCATAACAATTTCTTTATCGTTTTACTAATATAAGTGTTCATTATTTTATTATAAATTATATATGTGTATGCGAAAGTATGTACATTAGTGTATGCGTATATGTTCATGTGTGTATGTATGTATATATATATATATATGCATGTATATACATGGATATGTGCGTGTATGTATATTAGGGTGGGCCAATAAATTTTTTTCTGAATTTTGAAATGAAAAAGGTCTAAAAAGTTACCTTTTGGATTACTCAGAATGCAAAAAATATCAAAAAAAATATTAGATACAACTTTTGGCAACCCTCAACCAGAGCTTGAAGTTTTCGAAGGAGTAGTTTTTGGAGTTAACCGGCTGTCATTTCATATTTAAGTAAGAAAATCAGTCTAATTAAATGTTATAATGTGCATTAAATCTTATTAAATAAGCATCTAAGGGCGTGTGTTGCAGTTTGTTTTGTAATAAATGGGTAGCATTGTTTTAATAGGCCATTGTTTTTGTCAGTATTAGCCAGGCGTTCGACGGAATTAGTTCCGCGGAGTGTAAATTTTTTCCATTTCGGTAGTTTTAAAGCGCGTTCGAATTTGTATTGTGATTAAGTAATTTCTTCACTAACACAAAATAATTTTATCAATATAGATAATTAACAAAATGTTCGGACTGTGATAAACTTCAAACCTCGGTTGAGGGCTAAAAGTAGTATGAAATATTTTTCAAAATAATTTTTACGTTCAATGTGATCCAAAATGCAACTTTTTAGACCCCTTTCTCTTTGATGTCTAAAAAAATAATAAACCTCATACATCATCGGTCCACTCTAATGTATATGTATGTATGTTGTATGTGTACTTTTATATGCATTTTTATTTCTTTATTCATTGCTTTATATTTACTTACTATTTTTTATTCTTCTATCCTTTCCCTATTTTCCCATCCCACTTCCTTTCACCCCTAGTGAACTGTACGTTTTGTTTCTTCATTTTTTTTATTTTATTTTTTTATTTTCTTTTATTCAGGAAACATACAGTACAGTTACAAAGTTTAATATTTTACACAATTGGACTTAATTCTAATGGACCAGTGAAGTTTCCATATTAAAAAGCAATTAAATGTAAGGTTAATTATGAAAGTATAAAAAAGAGAAGGAAAAAGAAAACATAAATGAAAGTTGTTTAAAAATTAAAATTTAAGTGAAAAAAATATATTTTAAGGTTTTTAGTTTGTAGTGAGTATTTACAAATGGAAATAATATTAAAAATGAAGAAAATTTCTAAGAGTAATTAAGAATTAAGAATGGAAATAAAGAATGAAAAACATGCTCAGATGTAAAAATAAAATAAAATAGTAATAACATTTTTTTAAAAAAGGAAAAACATAAACACATATTTATTTTAAGGGATTCAAAGAAACGATGAGAAGAATCTTTAAGTGAAATATAAGACAGTAAATTTAAATTTAGGTCAATTTAAATTTTTGTTTCCATATGAAACCCATAGTTGGTCTTGTTATTAGTTGTTATTCTGTATGTATTGTTTATTACTATGACTGTGTTGGTTTCAAAAATAAAAATAAATAAATAAACAAATATTCCCTAGACTGGTACCTGAAGTGGATGACTGATCATAAGAAGTTCTAGTAGGGTAGGCACTGCTTATGTGCCTATATGGAACGAACGCTTCTACAGTAAGGTATGTTTCCTACACCAGAACAAGTCAAATAAACGAAAACCTATAAATGAAACCGCATTTGTTTTTGTAGAAAGTTGAAAATGCTCAAGATACGCTGCAAGTAGTGTACCGATGCAGTGCCCTATGCACCATTTGGTGAGGAAATTGAATAACAATCATGATGAATGATATACATTAATATCTGAGTAGCAAGAAGTTTTAAGACGCATCGGATAATTTAGTTTTTTACGTACCTACCACTAAGGTGTCAATTTCGTAAAAAAAAAAAATGTATTTTTATGTGTTTTTAGAACTTTCACAAGAAGCATAAAAGAGAACATTAAATTTTTGGTTTTAAATAAATACAGATTGCGCAATTCGTAAAAACTTAATATGAAATACATAAAAATTTTACGATTTTGTGATCGCAATTCGAGGCTTAATATTGGGTTTGCCCACCATGTTAATGCTAAATCTCTCAATTAACACCTTAGGTCCCAGATGTTTTTAGAGAACTAAATATACGTATTTTTAGAATACATTGCAACAGTGATGAAGAACATTTTTGACGAGGGAAATGAAATGACAGGCTGCGAAATAAGGAGAATAACATTTTAAATGCACCTAATGACAGTTTTTAATTGATAAAGTTCATTGTATGTATTCCCCATTGGAAACCTTGTGCCAAGGAATACGTTTTACAAGTTTTTTGTAAAAAAAAAAAATGAAAAAAAAAATATATATATATAATTTAGAATTTAGTCTATTTTTTAATCTAAATGTTTTTTAACAAAGATCTATTTAGTACTTTAAAATTCAGTTCACAAAATATACAACACAGATTTTACATGTTCTACGACATAGGTTTTTTTTTTAAATTTGATAATTATGCTATAAAATTAACTAAACAAAACACAGGTAGGTACTTTAAACAATGTATTGAGTATGTCAAAATGCTTACAGACTAAGGTTTCATCTCTTTTACTTCACAAAAGTCAACAGATGAAAGAGTTAAGGAAATGTGGATATTTAAACATAGGCAGAATGGTGAATGTTACACAATACCCCTCTCAGAAATGCATTCCCTCTCCTTTGTAACAAATTTAAATAGGTACTATAAATACACACTTACTATTAATTACTAACATTTATTAAATAAATTGTATTCTATGTTGATAAATATAATAGTTTTACACAACCACATACTGACTGTTCTTTGTCTACCGGTTTCGAGACGTATCCGCCTCTTTATCAGGACATCAATTAAAATAACATGCAAATACCACTCTACACCTACACCGTAAATGTTGCTCAAAACGACAAAACTTACGTGCTGATAGGATATGATATGAAAATTTTTTATGCTGATGCAACATCAAACTTTTTCCCAAACTAGAATCCGTGAAGTTAGTGTCAGTTACTTTGTCATGTGTCCTATCGGCACGTTAGTTTTATATTATCGTGCAGTTTTTAATATAGTGAAGGTTTATAGTGGGATTTGCATGTTGGAGTAAAAAGCGTCCTGACGAAGCCGGTTGACGTAAAAAGTCAGTAAGTTGTTCCAGAGCCAGACCGCTAAACTTTAGAAAAATATTCCTCATTGTAAACTTTTTTTCAATCCTAATTTCTTCCTTTTTAAATTATTTTTTTATGATTTATAAAAAAATGAAATGAGTGATATGACGTTCTATCCTCCCTGGTAACTGCTACGGGGAAACAGCGTGATAGTTTTGAAAATGCGGATAATCCTTAATGCCTCGGACTAGCATCGCTTACACCTTACACCCACCCCCACCGGTCCCCTACCCAACTGATTCACTACTCCGAGTCCAGTGCATATCACTTCGTTGATCAAATATGATTTTAATATCAATAAAAATAAGTGATTTTTCTAAAAAAATATTGAGATGTTTTTAAAAGTATCCCACTGAAATTTCGCGGTATGGCCCTGAAAAGCTATGTATACAATTAGTATTTTTAAACATTTTATAAATAAATTTTCATTTCAAGAAATGCTTACAGATTACATGAGGTTAAACAAGATATTTTATAATAATTCAATGCTTCGAAATGAGCTCGTTTATAGACATCTGTATTCTGTTTTGAAGATATTGGGATTTGATTACCTTAATAAAAAAATATCAACATAATACAATATTTATGGCATTGTTATTCTTACAGGTGACAGGTCCCTCGTGAAATTTTTATTAAAAATCCTAAACAACTTTACAACTCAATCTAAAGTTTACGTTATTTATTTACGGGGTTTTGACTGTTTAAATTTATGCATCGATTAAAAAAATTCAATGTCGACGATAAATTTTAAATCTCCTGTCAAAAGGTTTTTTGAGTTTGGACAGTTTCGGGCTGTTTTCGGGCCATTTTATAAGAAGGGTTATTTGGATTAATTAAATGGCATTCGCAAGCCGCTTCATTACTGTGATCAAACGCTTGAATTATGTCAATTAGTCATTATCGACTTTGGGTCCAAAATTTTAGGGCTTTTCTGCTTTATGAATAAACCAGAAGGGTATTTCTTTTGTTTGAGCAAATACTTTGCATGATAACGAGAGCCGATATTAAAATAACCACTTTTGTTTGAATTTAGGAATATATTAATATTGGTTAAAAAATTGATCCGTCTTATGACTAATATTCTCCTCAGGTACAATTTCCAGAACGAGATTATTACAGTTATTTTAATAAAAGCGGCCTAGCGGTTTTTAGCGGAATATAGAATTGGACGTATTATTAAGAAAGCCACAAGCCAGTCCACAATTTAAAACAAATCCAATATCCAGAATCCCTAGTTTATAATTTAAAATAGAAAAAACAAAACAAAAATACAATGTCTCAATCATGTGCAGGCCTTACATCTACCGACAAAAATAAGAATAGAAAGTGGGTTAAATTAAATTTTATTGGAAATACTAGCAATAAAATAAAACAAGTGTAACAAAAGAATAATATTTTATTTTTATTTTATAATAAAAAATCTTTGGGCCAAACATTAATTAATAGTAAAGATCAGGTCGACAAATTTGAAAAAAGCGGAATATATAAATTAACATGTAGTTGTTCTGGTTCATATATAGGACAAAGCGGGAAAGCAATTAAATATAGACTGAAAAAACATTTATTTTATTATATTAAAAACTATACACTGTAAATAAAATGGCACATAATATATAAGAAAAGAAGTTTCGTAATTGTATTTGTGTGACGTTTGTATTCATGTGTATGTGAATGTGCGTATGCGTGAATGAATGAGGGAGAGGATACATGTGCGTGTAGGAATGAATGAAGGAGAGGGTGCGTGTGTGTGGGTGCGTAAGTATAAAAAATAATAGTTTAAAACTTGTAATTGTATTAAAAATGGTACAATAAAGAGCTTAGTAAAAAGATAGAAACCTTTTTATTAAAATTCAAATCAAGAAATGTTATAACTAGTATTTTTTTTTAAGTATGTTGAATTTCAAAACCATATTCTGAAAAAAAAGCATTTTATTTTAAAATTTAACTGATACACATCGAATGAATAATGTGCGACGAGTCCCATACAATACGGTAGGTAACCACAAAATGCAGTAAATACGATATAATGACAACAATAAAATAAGGTTTGACAATACAGGAACGTTGATTCAAAACGAACACAAAAATGCATATTATATGCACCTACATAATATATAAATAAGAATAACATATAAGTTTGATTGAAATGATTCGGATTATAAAAATCAGGTGTCACAAACAGTTGGCCCGCAGTATGGGGATACATAATTATATTTAGCTTCACATAGATTAAATAACGATAAATCAAACTATGCATCACATTTAAATGAATTAAAAAATAATGTTGACAAATCAAAAAACATAAAATTTTTACATGTAGGACATAAAGGTCAAAAGTAAGATAGATTACAAATTTTAGAAATAAGTAATAGCGATAGAATTTAAAAAAATCAGCAAATAGAATTCAAAAACTCACCCCTATTAGCCCCCTTAGTTGGACCCTGTACATTGTAATAAAACAATAAATGTTTTTCATATAATAGAACCTTCTCTTAAAGTACACCGCCAACACATGTTTTAATAATTTGTCTTTACCTGTTCCATTGAAATATTGCGTATTGTATCTTTTTCAACTTATTTTTAAATGTACCTACACTTTGGATAATATTTAGTTTTATATAAATTATCCTTACACTGTATAATATTCACCAGTCTGAAGATGCCCATTAGAGGGTGAAAGCGCTAATTGGTCAAATAAATAAGTGGAAGTGTACCAAGTATTTTTAAATGAATAACTTATATGTAAATATAAGTTATTACATCATTACAATGGAATTCCATCAAGAATTGTCAATAAATAATTAAATAAAAAAATAAATTAAAAAAACATATTGGTGTTATCGAGTGCAGAATGGTCAACTTTATAATTTGTTAAAAACAGCGAGGCCGCTCTTGTACAAAAAATGCACATTTTAGGTTGTGTGGTCAGCCAGATTAGTCAGTTTCAGATTACACCATTATCTCAACTTTACTTTTCTATGGCTGGCTGCTTTCTGCAAAACTTCATTCAATTCTAGGGGAATAAATAAATATTCCGCGTGTATTTTCTTCGCAAAAAATAATAAGAGGGGGAATTCTCGAGGAAGATTGTTAGAATGTCGAGTTCGTCGAATGGAATCTTTCAACCACAAATCGTTAACTAACGACGAAGGTAAATTCCTCGAATTCGCGAAATCTCTAAAGGTAAAAGGAATACTCGTGGATGGTAGACCAAGTCTGGATGGATAGGTGGTGTGTAAACTGCTGGTAACGCTAATGTGTTTCTTCCAGGGTTGCCGCAAATTAAAGAGTGGGTGCGTAAATATTAAAGAGCTTAGAATTCCAACCGTCTATGCGCTCTGTAGCTGCAGGATATGTGGTTCTCCAGATCTTATTTAAAAAAATGATCAGGGAAACCAAAATACAATTTAAGACACTTTCATCAAAACCCTGACAGACATAATGACGGACAACAAGTTTACGACACTAGACAAAGAAAAAAACTTCTTTGTTCCTTTAACTTCGGCTCCTAAAAAAAAAAAAACAAATTACGGACAGAGTCACTATAACTTTCTGGCCCTTAAGCTATACAACTTTTTAAATATGGACATATTGGTAAACAAAATGAAAAACAATGTTTTTAAAACTCTCATCCATAAATAGATTGCTAAAAAAACTAGACAGGAAGCTGAGGAATATGTTTCATATATCAAAATATAAATTAATTTTTTGAAAATCCTTTCTGGGGAGTTATTTAGTTCTACATGTGTTGCAAGAGAGAATAAACATTTTTGAAAAGGGAAGTTGGAAGTCTAAGCATTTACAGGGCTTATGATTTGTCATTGGACATAATCAAAGGTGTCCACCTGTCATCATTTTGCCTCGCCAAGTGTCCTGCCCACTGCTATTTCAATTGTGCTGCACGATCCATGATATCCATGACTCCGGTTTGGCGTCTTATTTCTCCATTTCTTATTCTGTCTCTTAGACATACACCGAGCATCTGTATTTTCATGGATCATTGCGTGTATTTTAATTTCTAGCTACTTTTCTATTGTATGTAAGTTTAGGGTAGGATTATTTTTTTATTTATTTAAAACACATTTTTACAGAAAAATCTAATTATGCAATCTTATACTGATAATTTTAAGTTGACTGATATGGTATACATATATCGAAAAGACAATTTCAAAAAGTAGAATGTAAACATAATAATAAAGCCAAACAATAATATTTATAAACAATACATTTAGTACGTCGGCACTGCTAAAAAAGTTAAATAGACTGATTCTCAGTAGCGCTGTTTGCGTTAGATGTGTTAAATTTAAATATAAAACATAGCAATAGATAAAAATAAAGTTCTTTTCTTTCTAGCCGACATAAGTAAATCAACTTTATTTAAAAATAAGATACAGACATACTCGTACATATTTTTTATTTTATTAACATAAACGGCAAATATACCCTTTACAAAAAAATATAATGCTCACATATTTAGCTTAATATTTTTATTTTTTTTAAAAACAAAAATTTCCTTATACCCAAAATTTATTTAAAAAAATGAAACCTAAAAATTATAAAAAAATTAAATTTAAAAAAATTACACAGAATATTTAGTAGAAAGTTTAAATAATTCAAGAATAAATGTAAAAAACAAAATTAAATAATAAAACATTCTACAGCAATACAACAAGAAAATCATTAGTCTTGTTTCATACAGCTGGGCAAAGTGAACAAAAAACTGTATATATTATGAAATGCCTGAATAAATAAATATAACTACAATTTACCATGTTTGAAAAAGTTCAAAAGGTTTGTTCTATAGGAACAATACCCTACACTAAATATATCAGATACGTGGGAATAACTATTGCCGAGTTTATGAAGTCTATTTAATACGGCATTACAAGTATACACTGTCCGTGAATTGTTGCTACAAAACGGTGGCACCTGTCTAGTCATTCTTCCAGGAACCCTGAAGTTGATGAGAGATGAGTTCAGGGTAATCCCATATTTTTTTCAAATTCATTCTGATATTCTACTGTACACATTTATGGCAGATAAAGTTTGACGACAATGCGTCCTATCAACATACAGTCACCATTTTGGAAAAAAAAATATAAGCTGTTTTATGCCTAAGCTTTTGCATTCCAGATTGATGCTGTTATACAGTTTAAGGCCCAAGTATATATAACACATCTGAAAAAATGCTGCCCTAGTTTTTGGTGTTACTACATAATTGTTTAATCGCAGGCGTTGACTTTTTTCATGAACGAGGAAAATGTGTAATTTTGGATGAAGATAAATATATTTGATAGTTAACAGTGATTGCACCTTAACGCATGCAATTTAAATTCCATGATGATGGTGGGAAATACTTTCGTACTTATGATATACAATAATAATTAATTTTGAGGGCCATTTTCAACGAGTTGTAAATAACTTACTATTAGAAAATGGAAATCGAGTTGGGGTAGAGTAGGATTCGAACCACAGACCTTTAGTCCGTGAGTCCAAGACACTAGCCACAGGATCACAACCCGATTATTAGTTAGTGTAATTATTGTCCTGACAAAAAGACAGATACGTCTTGAGATATAGAAAAGTAGTTAATATAAATAATTACTAACATCTTTTAATAAAGCTGAACCTCGAAATCTTATTATTGTCTTATTAAAAAAAAACACCTTCGCTGCCCTACTTCGCCAAAGAGCCTGGAACCTATGGGAACGCCTGTAAAACTCTAATAACAAAATTCTCCAAGCCACTGCAGTGTGGATCCATTCACCGTTGTTCGAGCGATGGCGCGATATGCTTAGACCACCATAAGTGCTGCAAATATAAATTTTTATTTTATGTTAATAGTTATGTTTATTGTTATATTTTTATTTTTATTTATAATTATGTTCATGTTTATATGGTAGAATTGGCTCTGCACAATGTAGCCATTTTACTGGAATAAAATAAAATAGTAAATATTTGAAATATTTTTTTTTTATTAAGGAAATAGTAAATCTCTGTTCAACCCTGTTTCTCTCAGTGTCAGATTCAGATCCAGGTATTTCGAGTTTCCCGCGTAGAATCATCTGTCAACAAGTATGAATACATTACAACGTACCCCTGTTTAAATATTCTCAATGATTTTCGTATGACATGCCGGAGAGATACATTCCTTTGATATGTTAAATGCTAAAGTCACTACTCATCCCTACTCCAGGGGAAATTCAAGCGGATAGGGTATTTTATTTTCTCCCATTCATTTGGAAACGCAACTCTCTAAACTGTGCAGAAAAAACTCAAAAGAAAAGGTTTTAAAAATCCTATAGAGAAAGGACACAGAAGAATATTTTCTGGTTTTTAGTATTTACGTCGTTCAGGAGTGCTATTCTAAACCACTCTCGCGGCACAAGAAAACAGTTTTTCTCGTATATTTTGTGTGTAAATACGCGAGATAATACCGCTTCAAAAGCGTTTGAAATACCAGCCTAGTAGCTAAATCACAATTAACTATCGACGTGCTTAAAAACATGCTAAACATTTGAAAGATCACAATGAACAATAAAAAACATGCTTAAGTTATCGCAGTCATCAGTCAACGCGTGTGTAATCTCTAAGTCAACGCTCGTGTCGGTTTGTTCTTGTTTTCCTCGTAAATAAATACAGTTCACTGGCGAAAACTCGGCGTTTACTATAAAAAATAATACCATATATTGCATTTGCAAAATAGTAAGGAGTATCTCATACAAAAAGTAAAAATTAAATTACGATTCCTATGGCGACTGCTTTTATTGACATTTGACTTGCAAACCGCCAGCTGACTGCCATAAATAACATGATCAACCATTAATAAATAAATAAAAATAGAAGTGTTGGAGTATTTTTCACATTTACACAAGTGAAATTCAAATATGTGATTGCGCAGCAGGATTATACCACGCGAAACGTAAATATTTTTACATTTAATATTAGGTGTTCACGGATGTTGCTTTGTGATCGCGAAAACGATAAATAACCACGGTGAAAAATTGTTATCACGTCACTTATTACCAATAAATAATTTGAAAAATTCAAATAATTTGAAAAAGTTTCAAAAAATTACAAAATTAACACTTTACAAGGTATGGAAATGAATTCAGAATGATATATACATAATACAGTATATAAAAGAAAAAAAATACATGTATGTGTATTATATATGCAAATTGAACGAGTATGAGAGAGCAAATGTTAAAAAATCACAAGAATAAAAGAGTTTTAAAAATTAACAAAATATGTGTACCCAATATAGGACAAAAAAGTATGAAAATCGTATTCAAATAACATATGCATGATACAAGATAAAAAAGTATGGAAAAACATAAAAATAATTTAATACTTTATTTACACATAAATTTTATTTACACAAAAGGCGGGCATATTGCTTTAAGGCACTTTCTTCCTGCAAATCTAAACCGTTCAGTCTTAAAGAATAAAAAGTATGTGAACAGATTTTAAGTATGTTAATATAGAATCATATAATTTGACACATTTGGATAAAGCACATACTTAAAATCTATACTTTACTGCGAAGAGAAAAGAGAAAACTCAAATATTTAGATAGTGATATTTCAATCTTGATTTAAATGAAAATATAAAAGGGGCGTCTTTGACATTGGTGGGTAAATTACTCCACAATCGAACTGCTACTGCTGTAAAAGAGAAGGCAAAAAAAATAGAGCGGTGAATTAGAAGTAAAAGAGTTCTCTCGTTACTTGAACGAAAAGACAGTCCATGTTTTGATAGAGGTTGGAAGAACTTTCTTGGATAAACATGCGAATTAATATTATTCAAAATATTGTGAAGAAGTTGTAGAATGTGAACGCTCATTTAATGCCTGATACTGAGTCAAATTTGCGAAGATAAAAGATTCGTGTAATTAAGATAAAATATTACAGATTAAAAAAATATTCTTACTCAAACGAAAGTCATAACCCCAACAATACAACGCATACACATAATATATTAAAATCAGATCCTCAACATAAAGAAAATTTAAACAAATACAAACAAATACAACTTTCGGATGAAGGGATTTTCCGTATTATATAATAAAAATATATAACCTACTTCCAATGTTCATTAAAACAATGTTCAAAAAGGCTTTAAAAAATGGATCTTGGAGGTGAATAGACGTAAAATGAATTGTCTCAATTGCTCAAACCAATATTCAATCAACTGCTCCACAAACGTATAGTTTATGTTATGTTTTTGTTCTTTTATTGTGCGTTTTATAATAAAAATAATACAGGAATACAGAAATTCAATATAAACATAAATACGTAGTGTTTAAAACTATCTTGACATTTTATAATTTATCGCTGTATATAAAGTCTTTTTTGTATATTCTCACATGTAAAAAAACAAAAAAGTATATTATTGAGTGTTTTCGGCATAGGTAATCCTAGTGAGGTCTCATTAAAAAAAATATTTCTTATTGTTTATAATGTAAAAAAGGAGATTAAAGTGATTTTACACAAACTATAGTAGTTAAAATATTCGATTTACACATTGTCCCTTACAGCATTCCAAATTTCCGCCGACGATATGTAGTTAGCAATGTAATATAATTACACGTTTATTTAATCAATTATCCCCGTACAAACCTTTGTTACTTTTCCTAAAAATTGCCAGTAGATATTTAATTACGGCAATTTTCGTTAACCGTCTACAATGTGTTACCTGTTAACCTGCGACCTCCGTATCGCACAAATGGCTCCTAATTTTTCAATTCCTAACCAACACTTTGCCAACCGGCGTTATTTATGGATTACGTGCGTAACGTAATCAGTCATTGATTTTGATTTGTTGAATAATTACTTATACATTTTTGTTCCACAACAGCGTTCAGTGGCGTAGCAAAAAAACTATAAAAACGTTTTTATTGATATTAAAAGCAATAATAATTACTTACCGGCTTTTTTATTTCTCCCGGTTCCGAGATGCACACATCATCTGATCAGGCTCTCACCTCTATTTGGGTGTGAAATAGGTAAACAAGCTATTCGTTTTAAAATTTATTTATTTTATTTTAAAGGGAATAACCCGCTAAGCCTCTATTTTAGAGGCTTGTCAGCAGGTGGGAAAGAGGGGATATGGAATGAAGTAGTGAAAAATTCACCACAACACCCAGACCAACAGATAAGAAAATCTTTTTCTTGCAACTGGCGGGAATCGAATCCGCGATGCCAGTTTCACAGTCGGCCGTCTAACCAACTGCGCCACGACGCCTGTCTGTTTAATATCGTTTAAACCATTTTTTAATTACATTTTTAATTACTTTAATTAATACCTTATAGATTTTGTTCAAATTATTATTGCAGTGTCCTTTATTTTATTATATTAATTTTAACAATTCTTTTATTACTGGTTTATGATTGTAACTACATATGCATGATATATGATAAATAAAACGATTTGTTTTATGACCACTTTAGTTTGTTTCAAAGAACTACTTGTTTCGGAAGACATCTATTGCAAACCTAGGTACTGACGGGGGTGGGGGAGCTAATAAAGCAGGGGGGGAGGGAAGTTTATATCGTAATTATATTGTAAGTAATGATGAGAGATTTAAAAATATAATATTATTCATTTATGTTTTTTCGTTTTTTTTTCGAAGTAATTCGTTATTTGGCCTTTATTTTTTAAAGAACAAAGAGTTTGATTTCAATTAAATCAAATAATATAGAATAACATCTGTAGATGGTACTCGTAGAATATGTGCGTTAAGAAATTAGTAGTGCTTTGGAATAAACTGTGTGTGTAAAGTGGCCACTTAAACCAGCGAACGACAGGTCATTAGCTCTGTAAATGTATTCTCCATCCCTGTTGTAATTTGTTAATCCTATTTGAATGTGTTGTAATGTTGGGGTTATGTCTTTCATTTGAGTAAGAATAGTGTTTGAATCTGTATCTCGTTTGTTAGTTTAATTGTTTTTGTAAAAACGCGCATTTAAATCTCAAAAAACATAATTATTTATAATTTTCTCCACACCACTGATAATAAATTCGGGAGAGTGATAGCTTATTACCCACTGTTACATTTTTTGTTAATCCGAATTCTTAGATCTAACAACGGCTAGAGACGCCTCGCTTGGACGCCGCCTGGAAGGATGGAGTGATTTGAAAAATCGATATGTAATTTTGTAATTAAAATTGAAGAAGTGTGGTGATGACCACATACGTACATGGGAAACGCGCGCTGCGAGTAGTTAATAGCTTAAAATCAATCTACGTATAAAGCGAAGATCGAATATTCCTATGAAGTCATTAGATACCCATCTGCATTCGTTTTATTGGACCACAAGTGAGGCATTAAAAAGCTTGCGTTGTATTATTTTTAATCCAAAACTTTTTTTTTGGATTAAAAAAAATTTTTTTTTTGAAACATCTCTTTAAACTGATTTCTGGAAGTATATATGAGGGTAAGGGTGGCCGATAATTTTATTTTCCGAGTTTTGAAATAAAAATTATCTAAAAACTATCCTTTTGTATTACTCGGAATGCAAAAAATATCAAATAAATTATTTAGTACTACTTTTGACCCTCAAACAGAGCTTGAAATTTTCGAAAAAGTCGATTTTTTACGCTAAACCGGCTGATGTTTCGTATTTAAGTGAGAAAATCAGTCTAATTAAATTTTATAATGTGTATTAAAGCTTATTAAATAAGCATCTAAGGGCGTGAGTTGCACTTTGTTTTGTAATACATGGGTAGCATTATTTTAATGAGCCATTGTTTTCGTCAATATTAGCCAGGCACTCAACGGAATCAGTTCTACGGAGTGTAAGCTTTTTGCATTTAGGTAGTTTTAAAACGTGTTCAAATTTGTAATGTGATTAAGTTATATGTCTACTAACAATAAAATAAAAGTATCAATATAGATAATTAACAAAATGTTCAGACAGTGATGAACTTCAAACCTCGGTTGAGGGCCAAAATTAGAATGGAATATTTTTAGAAACCATTTTTTCGTTCAATGTGATCCAAAATGCACCTTTTTAGACCTCTTTTATTTTGATGTCTATTAAAAAAAAAAAAACTTCATAAATCATCGGCCCATCGGTATTATAAGCAAACTTAGAAATCTCCATTAACGGAGTTACTGAGATATATTTGTAAAAAACTTCAAAAAATAAATTTAATTCCTAATTATGCTTTACTAACTCAATGGAGAACGCTAAGTTTGCGGTGTCAAGTAGTACAACTGAGATCTGTTTTTGCAAGATTTAGAGACGGTTTTGAATTGCGTTATTATTTTGGCGGCCTCGTGGTGTAATGGTCAGCACATTTGCCTACCGTGCAAGAGGATTTCGGGTTTGATTTCCGTCTAGCTTGATATGAAATATTATTTTAAAAAGGTGTTTTTACGCTAAAATATTTCATAGTCCCTAGACTGGTACCTGAGGTGTAAGACTGATCACCTTACTTTCATGTAACTAAAATAATCAATAAATGCTACGATTGGTGTACCAATGAAGTGCCCTATACACCATTAGGTGAGGAAAGGGAGTGATAATGATTATTTAGATAAATAGGTTATTATGTATAGTTTATTTTGGCATCAATAACTAATTTTCCGTTTTTGGTAGAGATTTCTAAGTTTGCTCCTAATCCCTCATATATAAGCTAAATGGTGAATGCTTTGACATCTTGATTTCACTATCAAAAATATTTTCCCTCTTTTACAAAAGTGTAATAAATTCATTACAATCCATATTTTAAACTTTTGAGCTAATTTTAAGTACCGTAAACTTTTTTAACAATGGAGAAGTTAAGTTGTCTTTTTTAGTCTTTTTAATAAAACTAAGCCAAATTTAAAAAAAAATGTTTTGATGTGAGGGTATAAAAAGCAAACTTAGAAATCTCCATTGAAGAAGTTACTGAGATATTTGTGAAAAACTTTGAAAAAAGAATTGTGAGGTTTCTAATTATGCTTTACCAACTCAATGGGGAACGCTTAGTTTGCGGTGTCAAGTAATATAGTTGAAATCTGTTTTTGAAAGATTTAAAGACGGTTTTGAATTCCGCTATTATTTAGGTAAGTAGATTTTCATGTTTTTTTTTTTTTTAAGAAATATTTGCTCTCTTATGATTTACTCAATGGTAATCAAGTTGGGGTAGAGTGGGATTCGAACCACGGACCTTTGGTTTATATATAATCCATATTATACTGAAAAAGATCAGTTTCTATGGTTTTACGCACCCAGAAGCCATTAACAGGGCGATTCATCTGCAGATAATATGATACTATTTTTCCATAAATTATTATGAAAATGTTATTAGTGTCACACAATTGAATTATTTTACACACTACTACAGTTTCAAGAGAGCACTCCTCCCATCGACGGGTGATACAAAACGAATAATTTATATTAAAGTTTTATGAAATGAATGCCGTTTCGATTAATAATACTATTTTTTTATACTTATCGGCAATTTTACAGCTATTTGCTATCTATCCATTTACCTTTCATCATCATCGTCAGTGGCGCTACAGCCCGTTGTGGGCCCTGGCCTCTTTCAGAATTTGTCTCCATTCGTCCCTGCGCCACGCGGCTCTTCTCCAGTTCGTCAGGCCAATCGCTCTAATGCCACTTTCAACATTATCCAGCCATCCTAATTTTGGTCTGCTTCGGCTTCGCCTGCCTTCCGGAGTGGTATAAATAATCTTTCTTGGGGTGCGGTTATCATTCATTCGGTGAACATGGCCCAGCCATTGTAATCTTCTTATTTTGATGAATTGTGCAATGTTGGGTTCACCATACAGTGCCTCTAATTCAGGATCAAACTGTCTCCTCCGCACTCCGTTTTGGTTGACAGCACCAAATATCCTCCTTAATATTTTTCTTACAAAAACCCATTCACCTTTACCTTATTTATAAAGTCTGAGTAACGTGATGGGCTAAACAACCCTTACAGTAATGCAGATAACAATTGTAAGAGAAATAAATCATTCAAGCCCGTTGTTGCAAAATACGAGATTAGGTATATATTTTTTGATTTATAAAATCAAAAGCATACTACCTTTCAAAACGTTAAGATACATACATATATACCTCGCTCATTGAATCCATTATGTCTTACGGAGTGCGTGTCTGGGCCTGGGGTCTCACCTTCCAGTCTCATCTGTGTAAAATTTATGATATTCAGGTGAGACTGTTACGGGGGATTGTACCACAAAGCACAATCCATGAGGCGAAATATACGGGCGAAGGTGTTTATTTTAAATTCTGTAATGTCCTGCCGGTAAAACAATTTTGTGACTAAAAATTGATTGTAGATCACTTTGTTGATCTGGAATATAAAAAAATAGTTTCCCACACTCTACACTAGATTAAGAGCCAAGAGCTCCCTGATCGTTTCCCGAATTCCAAATAACTTCAAAGAGTAATTCCAAGGTTATTTAATGATCTCCCACAAACTATCATTAGCATGAAAGATCTTCAAATGAAAAAAAAAACTGAAGAAATATCTTATAAATACTCTTAAGTGCCTGTTGACAAATACATTTTAACAATGTAAATAAAATAATGTAAAATAAACCTGTCTCATAGTGTAAAAAAAATATGTCCCACTTAAAAGTTAATAAAAATTGTTATATGTATATTAAATAATTGAATAAACGCTGCTCTGCAGCACTGAAACTGAAAAAAATATCAAATCTTGTGTTATATTTACTTTGCGGGACGGTATCTATTGAAATTAACGGATCATTGGCCATTTAAAGAGATAAACCAGATTCGTTTTAAATAAACAAAAAAATAAAAATGTATGTGATAAAACAAAAAAAGCCAACAGAGCCATATTTTTTTTTTCGGTAGGTACATCGTCATCATCATAACACAGGCAGCGTTTTTTTTATATTAAAAATCTCTTTTTGTATTCGCTAGGCTACATTCACAGATTATAATATAAACTTGGCAATGAATTTAGCCATATTGATATTTTTTACTGATCAATATCGTCATTTATCCATTTTGTGTTCGAGACCTATTGTTGTTTTTGTACTTTAATTTATTTTCATTCGTTTTTTGTGTTTATTTATTTTATTCTGATTATAACAAACACACCTCTACACTTACTCTCATACAAATACTCATAAACACACCCTTTTGTTGTATAACAGTTTAATATATATATATATTTATATAAAAAAAGGAAATATTAGCGTTCTTATAATTTACCCAAATATTTCAATTTTGGTGGCCATTTTTAACGAGTTGTAAATAACTCACTATTAGAAAATGGAAATCAAGTTGGGGTAGAGTGGGGTTCGAACTTCGAACCTCTAATCCGTGAGTCAGCAACACCAGCCACGGGGCCACAACCCGATTTGTATATTTTTTATTTAGAAACTTCGCTGGTCTGTTTTTAAACCGTTTTTTATTAATGTTATTTTATCATTGACGACTGTTTGTTTCTGTAAAATAAATTAATAATATGTTAATAATAAATATAAGAATTAATAAAATAACCTTATGATCATTTTTTTTCTTAAATATCATTGCATATTGACGGCCTCCGTGGTGTAGTAGTCAAAACGCTTGACTCACATACGAAGGTTCCGGGTTCGATTCCCGGTGAGAATACAAAAATTAAAATGTAATTTTTTCTCAAGCCTGGGTGTTCCGTGATGTAATTCGCCACTGTAATTGGGCCTTCTGGCCTGCTGTGGTGCAAAAAAAAAATGTTTGGTAGATGAACATAATTCAGTGGTTTGAAAAAAAAAATTGTTGATTAATCTAAGCGAAAACAAAAAAATATGTTTTATGTATTTTATTATTAAAGTTAAGATTTTTTAAAGTTTTTTTAATTTTTTAATTACTCTGTGAGTGACGTCTCTAGTTATCTTCGGTGAGTTGTCCTGATTGCTGAATTGGTTTCCCGGAAACCGAAAATCACAACAATATCATTGGTTGATTTGGAAGACCTTGTGACTTCATTTAAAGTGGTTCATTTTCATGATTTTGTAAATACATTTTTGAGATTCTTCGCTGTACAATTAAACAGTCCGTTTTTTAACGCGTGTAAGAAAACATTTTTTTATGCCCAATTTCCTGTAGCAATGAACTTCCTCATTTGAGTAACAATGCAGGGCCCTATGCACCATTAGATGCGGAAAGATAATGGTGATAATGATCTTAAGTATTAAACCCCTTTGATCACGCTTATAGTCTGAATAGGTGTGAACTAACTCTAGAAGTACAGATCGATTAACAAGTGCGGGCGCGTTCACAAAACTCACACAAACGCATTTAAAATCTACAGGTTGTTGATTTAAAATGGTTATATCAAATTTCAACCAAATGCGCTTTCCTTTTTTTAAACCTTTGTTGTATTAGATATTAGAGGGTTATGCATATGGAAAAAATGGATTAAGGAAACGTAATATGTTTAATACTTTTATTACAAGAGTGATTTTTTATATTTAAGGTGATTTTAAACGAAAATATGCAACTAAATATTCATAGATGGCGCTTTAATATTTTTTTTAAATAAAAAAAAAGTATTCTGAAACAATTGTCACGAAATTTTTGTTTTTATATTTGTAAAAATAAAGTAAAGTGTTCAGTAGACCTAAATCAGTGTTTGATTTCTAATATTATAAGTTTAAATATGTAGTTCTACAAAATAAACACCAAATCAATCAATCAAGAAACATTTATTGTATCATACCACTGTGTAATAAATATGCACATATAAACTTTTTATGTTTTCGTAAAAGAAATAAACCAACTTTTTTCTTAATCACAATTTTTTTATTAAGAAAAACTTTCACTTATCGGTTTCAAAGCAAACAAGCTTTTTCGTTAAGGTTTGCGTAACTAATTAATTGATTCCTATTGTATTTTTATCATGTTTACTAAATACTACACGTGGACCCAAATAATCAAGTATTTTTTTCTTACAAGGGTGGTAATTTGATATCAACATTATCGAAGATAGACAAGAGAGGAGGAGGACCAAATAAAAGAAATATTGTTAATTTGGTTTTAAATAATTTTTTAAAAATTTTAATATTTTATTTAACATGAAGTACTTTTATTCCAGTATCTTTATTGAAGTTATGATTATTTTCTATCAGATGATTTGCGAATTCAGAAAAATTATTATTATTTAGGCATCAATGTTCATTTAGTCTAATAATAAAGTTTTTTTTAGTTTTCCCAGTGTAGATTGAATCGCAATCATTACAGTTTAATTGGTATATCCCAGATTTATTATATTTATGGACTTTGTCTTTGTGATTTTTTAACATTGTTCAAATATCCTCTTTCTTTTCTTACTCATACAGTGTCCATGCGGCTCGACTGTGGAATCATCTCCCATCCACCATTAAAGATGTTACTACATTATCTCTGTTTAAATCACGCCTGAAGAAACATCTCCTTTCTCTTCCTTAATCTCTCCTCCTTTCCTCTTTCCTTTTTTTTCCTTTTCCCCATTGAGTAATAGTTTTGATTTGAGGTAATTTATAAACAAATACGTTTATTTCTATTTTTATATATCTTTCGCTTTTTTTTGTTTATTTTTTATTAAATATGTTATGTTTATTTATTTATTCATTCAAAATTACACTAATTTAAATATTTACAAACTTATTAAGGCTTTTTAGACTATGCCCCTGTCAAGCCACAATAAATAACCGTAAAAATATGTTGTAAAATGAATTAGATTAAATTATAATAACATGTGATGCAATAGAATAACAATATAGAAAAAAGGTGTCAGTAAAAAATTATAAAATTCCAAAGAATACAACGCAAAATGATTTTTCAGAAATAATTTTTAAAATATGAATTATACAAATTAAGAATCACACATCATTAAATTTACAAAATAATGCTATTATTAAAATTAACAAAATGTTATGTTACTTGAATTATAAAAATAAAGCTTTAATTTTATTGGTTGATTGGAAGAAATTGCCATTTGGAAGCAAGCCCGCTAATGTACAAATAACATTATGTACAAAAAGTTAAATAAATAAAATTTAAAAAAATACATAAACTTTATATTTTTATGTTTTTTTTTGTTTTTCGTTTATCTACTGTCTATTGTTTAGTGTTTATTTCTGAACACTATGTATTTTTTATTTAGTAAAAAGCACTGTGTGCCGTGTATATTAATAAATAAATAAGAGTGTCTCAGCGCGAGAGAGACAGACAGTATTTTCAAAATGCTTATGCCGTACGATGTCATACCGCGTGTTTATTCACTGATACTACCCAAGCGCGGTGTGTGAATGTATTGTACGCTCCAGCTTTTGCTAACATACCTGTACAAGATACAAGGTCCATATACATTTATGATGTAATTAGTACTTTGAAAATAATGGATACCTAGTTCTAATGGACGCTTTCATTTATTCCGATCTTTTTTCTAAGTCTTTTATTCCGAATACCGACATACCCAAATAAGTGCTCATCTCGTTTTTGTAGATGGACTTCGCTATAATTGCCACATCTAACACTAGAACGAAGCCGAAGTGATACAATTATTTATTTTGTTTTGTAAGTTGCTTTAAGTGTGAAAATGGTACGTTATAAACTAAATAATAATCAAGTTTATTGCAATAGAGAAAAAAAAACATTTGTAGGGTACACGGCTAAAACGGACCCATTGTATTATTTCGATATTATAGATATTAATGCCATTTTTTTTCCTTAATGAATTCAAAATAAAAGTGTTGTATCCTACATTAAATATATCTATATTTTTATTTTATTTTATTTGGAAAACCAACAGTTTTACATACATATTTATAGTAAACAAACAGATATAGTGTATAAACTCAGAATCAATAACTGATTTCCACAAAGCATGTAGAGTAAGTAAAGAAAACATATTACATATTATATAAATTTATTGATTACTATAATGAATATTCAGTTACATTATGCATTTTTAGTGTAAATTTTAAATCTGACAGAGTGATGTTTACGTAGTTATATCTTTAGATTTTGTATTGTACACTGAAAAAGTCCCACGAAAAAAAGCATTTTTAACATACGATGTTTTACTAATTGGTACACGGAAAAGGTGGTACCGTCTACAAATCCTGGCTGGCTCGTGTATTGTCATTAAACTAAGTAGTTCTGCACAGCCAACTATTCCTGTCATAATTTTGTGAAGCAGTAGATGGTCCGCACACACTCTGCGGTATTGTAGAGAAGTGATTCCATGGTAGGTGGAGGCAGCGAGAGTTGATACAAAAGAAATACCGGTTTGGTATTTTAGGTACTTTATAAATTTATTTTGAATATTTTCTATTCTTGTTATATATATGGCATACTGGGGATTCCATATCTGAGATCCGTATTCCAAATGGCTTCTAACAAATGTATAATACAATGAAATTAGGGCCTTTGGATTTGTTAGTGTATAGGCATTGTATCAGATCTGCACTGCAGAATCTACATCTAGAAGTTTCGGAAAGGTTCATTCTTGCAAGGCGTTGGTTCAATTTGCAGTGACCTGAGCGGGCTCTAGTGATAACCCTCACTTGATTTCGGCTGAGATGTATTAGGTCAAAAGAAAAACTTTGCGAGTATCCTTTTATCAGTTCCTTCGCATGGTGCTAACCAGGTATTTTTTACCAGAGCATTACACTCTGCTTCCTGGCCCATAACCTAAGCTCATTACAAGGAGCACATTAAAGCAACTCTGCAAGGCTTTTATGTAAATAAACAAAGTATATATTTTACACTGCAATACGTCAAGTTTCTGGACTGCAACCTGACGCGTAATGCTGATTACGTTACGTTAATTTTTTTTACTTTTATTTTTTATTTTTATTTATTTGGATAACCAACAGCTATAATTATATCATATTTATATAACAAAACAAATAACAAATAAGCCAATTACAGGTTTTCACAAGTAGCATCACAGTAAGTTAAAAAAGATTCTCGAACATAAAATGAATAGTAATTAAATGTAAATTTAAAAGAAAAGAAAAAAAATACTACGAGTTATTTTGAAAGCAAACGCCGCACGTTATTAAGATTATTTTCAAATAAATCTATGTTAAATGATTTATTTAGTACATTAAAATTATTAAAAGTTCGCCATAAATATGAGTTTTGCCTATAATTAGATTAAACAAGAGGTATGTGAAGAAGAGGGTTATTTCTCAAAACTTTGGAAGGAACATTGATAGAAAGTTTGCAAAGTAGTTCAGGACAGTCAATTGAACCAGAGGCAATTTTAAGTAAATAAATTATATCCGCTATTTCACGACGTTTTTGCAGAGGCAGTAGGTGATGTTTTTTACATATATGAATATACTGGTCAGATTTAAACTCAAGTTTCAACCGGAAACACATGAACTTTAGGATTTTTTTTTGAATATTTTCAATGCGTGATATCTGCACATTGTACATAGGATTCCATATTTGTGATGCATATTCTAAGTTGCTTCGCACTAATGTACAGTAAAGGATTTTAAGTGTCTTTGCCATAGTGAACGACGAATGTAACAGACAATCTATGTACGCTGCATTAAGTGTACATAAAACCGCCTCCATGGTGTAGGGATTAAGACGCTTGACTCACACGCGGAAGGTTCCGGGTTCGATTCCCGGTGAGAACACAAAAACATTTTAAATGGGCTTCTTGACCCGTTGTGATGCGATTGAAAAAGTACAATAAATAAAAATCTGTTACACTGTTCACCAATGCAGTACCCTATGGGCAATGACAAAAATGACGACTCTTTTTAAATTACATGTACAAATAGATATCTACGTGTGTTCTAATTATTTATATAAATACGTAGTACGGGTATAAATTAATACATTACGATGAAAAGGAACATAAAGCATGAAAGAAAGGTTCTACGGCTGTTAAATTTAAAGCCGGACCATTAATAATCATTAAACGAAAACCTTCGTCATAAATCAGACCCATGTATAACTTCATACAGCTTCAATAATTGAATTTTAAAATAACGTAAAATACGCAATCGAAAAGACATACCGATTAATTGAAAATGACCGTTAGATGTGAAAACCCTAATTGGACGTGACAGAAGAGTATTGATTATATCTGCGTCTCTTTTCTTTTTGCGTGTAAGATTTATAGGGCTGTGCCTACTCGTGCGATTTACCGTTTAGATTTATTTATTTTTACGGATAAAATAATCGGTATACGCTAACGACGCCTGGGCCTACCCAAAGGTATATTTTATTCTCAAAAGGTAAGCTTTTATGTTACGCGTAGAAATATAACGAAAAGGTTTTTTGATCCAGAAATAATGTAATTTGAAAGCGTGATATAAATGCTGCCATAACTTTTATCCAATTCAAAAGTTAGATTTGAGTGGTTTCTGAATTAGGTATTAACGTCAGTTATATCGCACCCCCAGATGTACACTGTCGTAAGTCTAAATTTTAACTGAGTGTACTGAAAAAAATATATACTACGCTTATTTGGCAAGTAACTTTGAAAGTTGGCGCATTTAATAAGAATTCCAAAATGGTACAACA
Source organism: Micrasema longulum (assembly GCF_059751315.1). NCBI lineage: Eukaryota > Metazoa > Arthropoda > Insecta > Trichoptera > Brachycentridae > Micrasema > Micrasema longulum. The sequence continues at coordinate 117,824 of NW_028277797.1, forward strand.
CTTGCTTGATTATTTCTTAGATCAGGTGTGGACAATTTTTTTATAATGAAACCTAGGTTTGAGCATTTGTTTCTGAGAGACTAAGAGTCATTTTACAGTCATTTAAGTGTGAGCGAGACAGATAGTTACGCCACTTTTACAAATATGTCAGAAAAGAAGAGAGTCATTTTACGAAATGTGAGCGAGACAGATAGTGGAGCCACTTTTACTAATGTGTGGGGCGGGCAGATACACAATCCGGCACTAAGAATTCGTACTGAAATTAAAATGTATTACGCTAATTTGGCAAGTAACTTTAAAAGTTGGCGCATTTTGCTTAAAGTTTGGGGTTGGTTTTCTTTTTTAGAAAAGTTTGAAATTAAACATCAATTATTGGATTCTAAGATTAATTAGATTTACAATAAATGTTCAAACTGCCTTCCTGCAGCCGCGATACAAGCCCGACATCTCCTTAAAAAAGGTCGTGTTATCAGACGGGTGAATCTTCTGGTAGTAACAAACTCAGCTGCTTCCGTTATTCTTTGCCGTAGTTCAGCTCAATTTTCCATTGGCTAACAATAAAATGAATTGTTTTTTCACCATTGGATTAAAGTCAGGTAAACGGGCTGGCTACGCGATTGTACCAGCCCACCCTATCCATCTGCCCGGGTGTTCTGTGTCGAGATGTTCTCTAACTAAGCGGGTATAGTGTGCCGGGCATCCATCTTGCTGGAACCATATGTCTCCGTAAATTCTTAGTGGCACGTCTTCCAATAAATTTGGTAAATTATTTTGAAAAAAATCCAAATAAACTTCGCAATTTAAAACCTTTGGCAGCTCAAAAGGTGCAACGATTCTCCCATTTGAAATTCCGGTCCACATGTTTATTTTGAAACGATACTGTGATTTATCTAGTCTCATAATAAGTGAGATTTTGTACCTGCCACTCGTGTAAATTGTGTAGATTTGTGTAACAATCTTTTTTAAATGTTGACTTATCAGTCAATAAATTTTTCTCTAAGAAACGCGGGTCTTCCCAATTTCTTTGTACCATCGTTTCACAAAACGTAACTCTTAGAGGATAATCTTGGGGTTGTAGAGATTGTACTCACACAATTGTGTATTTATCCGTCTCACACATTAGTAAAAGTGGCTCCACTATCTGTCTCGCTCACATTTTGTAAAATGACTCACTTCTTTTCTGACGCATTAGTAAAAGTGACGTCACTATTTGCCTCGCTCACACTTCGTAAAATGACTCTTAGTCTCTCAGAAACAAATGTTCAAAACTGGGTTACATTATAAAAAAAATTGTCCACACCTAATTTAAGAAATAATCAAAGAAGTGTTGTACTATTTTGGAATTCTTATTAAACGCGCTAATTTTTAAAGTTACTTGCCAAATTAGCGTAGTACATTTTTTTTCAGTATAGTCAGTTAAAATTGGGAGTAGTGTTGATTTTGAATACTTGGTTGGGCAAAAAGTAACATTTTATTTCAAGCTGAAGCAGTTAGCTTTAAATTTAGGGCCTCAGCTTAAAAAAACATCATTCAAAATTACATAATAAAAAAAAAATTGAAATAAAATAAAGATTTGTAGTACCGGGAGTTAAAAGACCATCACAGGGTGTCAATTTTCTCGTTTTTTTTTCATACGCCTATAATCAAAAATATACAAGACTTAGATTTTTTTCGACATTTTTCTCACAACAAACATGACTTGCTCCTCTATCATCCGTTTTCGGCTTGACGTCGACTTCTGGGACACCCTGTATAAATTTATTGAAAAATTCTTAGCTACACTATTACTATGTGCAGTTACTTTTATCAAAAACTTATTTCACATTTTGAGTCCTTTATAATAATAAATATGGATAACTTATACAGCGCCATTTTCATACTATAATACCTCAAGGACGCTTTACAAAGTGATTATATAAAGATATAAATTTAATTTTAACTTTTTAATTGAATAAAAATAATGTTCTTTTTCATATTACTTTTCCACCACATGCTAAGAATTTATTCAAATGATTTAGAGAACAAGTGGGTTTTAAGTTTCTTCCAAAACATCACTTCACTCTCACAATTTCTGCTGGGAGAGCAACCGCAAATGCATGTTCGCCGAATTTAGTGCGCTGTTTGCGTAGAGGTATAATAACTTTTCCCTTCGACGTAGATGTAGCTGATCTAAGCGTAAGACGTCTGTCAGCTAGTTCATCTGGAATGTGGAGTTCCTTTAGATATTTGGCATTAAATCATTAAATATTTTTGGAGCAATTACATTGCATTTTTACCAAAGGAGGTTGTTACAAGTGTGACAATACAGTTTAATTAAGGGGTCGACATGCACATACTTTTATTGTTTTTCTTTTTTTTCAGGTAAGTTTACTGGCAGGATAAGCATCTATATCTTATTTCAGTGACATGAAGACTGATACAATGTAAGTCCCAATCTGTTTATTTTTTACTACAATACACCGAAAATGTTTCTTAACGTTTTATTTGAACACTTGATTTAAAAAAATATATTTTCAAAAAAATAACAAGTAGATAAGAAAAGGAATGAAAATGATTTTTTTAAAGGACTTTGAAGAAAGCCAATGGGTTTTATCCACGCAGGTTCAAATCCTGTCCTGTGCGATTTTTGTTCAGCTTACAAGAGTACATATCCAAGAGTAGATACTCACGACCCCAAGAACAGATACCATAATACAACTAGTAATATGTGTGTGGGACTTCAAGGTGAGTCATACATCTCATGTATGCATACAATAGATAGTCAATACATTCAAATAACTAATAACATACTACTGATACTAGCGGATATAAAATCGCTTAGAAATACGGAATGAGTACACGACCTCAAGATCTCACTAGGAAGTAAAATGAACACTGGACAATACCTTTATGTAAGTAGTAGCATCTTAAATTCGTCAGTTCTAGCATTTAGTCCAAGTCAGATAGTTTAGTACTTACCAAGTTGGTTACTTACGTAAAACGTTTACGTTGTTACTTTTACTGTTAATCTGTTTATTCAACTTGACGTAATTTATTTATTTATTTATTAACGGACATTGTCCATTGTCTATTTATTGGGTTTTAATATTCCAATAAAAGAATAGTTAAAAACAATTTAAAAAACAGAAAAGAAGCATTGACAAACATAAGGGACATCGAAACAAGATCTGGACTATTTATTTGGTGCTCGTTTAAGCCGTTGTAAACTTAAGCCGAAAAAGTCCAGATCTTGTCTTGAGTAAAAAAATTTGCAACTATTTGCTTTCTATTCAATAACTTATAACTTAAAACGGGTTTTTAGGGCCAGACCGCGAAACTTCAGAAGAACACTCTTCACGGTAAGCTTTAAAAAAAATCCTGATAAAAAATTCCATAAAGTCATTTAAAAAATAAATAATAATAATTTCAAAATGGAGTAAGTCTTTAATTTCTCGGACCAGCATTTCTTCCGCACACCTCTGCCCCTCCGCAATAAATGAGATAAAAACGTATTTGACCAACGAAGCAATACGCACTAGACGCGGACAAGGGAAGCGGCTGGGTAGGAGAGAGGTAGGGGTTTGTGGAGGGACTGCTTGTCCGAGAAATTAAGGATTTGCAAAAAAAAAAATGGCTTTTTCGAAAAAATTTATTAGGATTTTTTTAAAAGCTTAAAATGTTCCTGAGAAATTTCGCAGTCTGGCCCTCAAAAACCGTGTATTTATAGTCTGCATTACGCGATGGATTGAACAGCTCGTAAAGTAATGCAGACTACAATTGTCAAAAAAAAAAGTGGTAAATCATAATTTAAAAAACTCGCTAGTTAAGATTTTTTCTTCCTTGCTTTTTTTTAATCACCGTTTCAATATACAAGTACAAGTATTGTATTTAAAAATAAATATGCTTACAATGTTTTTGGATATAGCAACTTAGGGTTAAGGTAGTTTTGACCACCCACGGAAATATTGTATATCGGCTCGATATTGATTTCGAATGACGAGTTCCGAATACCGGTCACACCTTGGAATGTTGCCATTTATTTGGGATGGGTTGAAAATAATATTACACTTAACTCAACCATTTCATCCCGGGTGCTCTTTTGAATATACCCACAGAAAATTTAAGATTGATTTACTTACCAACAGAAATTAAAAAAACAGTGCGATTATTATTTTATTACCGGTACCCCTAAGTACGTCTCTATTTTTTGCTTATGTTGGTGGCAGTGGCGAGCCGTGATTTATTTTACAAGTAATCCACAAAAAAATCATAAATTTGTACCTATACATAAGTACATAATATGTAAGTAATATAATTATAAACGATTATTTTTCTGTGGTTTTGTGAAAAAAAAATCAAAAATAATAATTATTAATTTGGTTTAAACGATATTTTATAAAGGAAATAGTGAATCAGATCATCAAGGAAACTGAGAGGGGCAGGGTGCCTAAATTAAGATAATTTTGCATAAAATGTAAGAACAGAATAAATATGTGAAAACGCTTTCAAAAATGAAGGAAGTGGTAAATATACTAAGGGAGATAAGGTCGTTAACATCACATGCCGCGCAGACGATGCAGCTATAGTGGCAGTGATGATAAAAACATATCCATCTCAGTTAGTAAAACATCTGCATACCTAAGAAATGTCGTATGGCACGATTTATAAATACTGAACTCGTGTGAAAACAACATTAAATTTTAATTAGTATGAATGAATTATTGTATTATGTTTTTTTCTTAAAATAATTTATGTTTTTATTTTCTTTTTTCTGTACTCGTATTTAAATTATATCAACTCTTATTAATAAACAACCAGAACAATGTAAGTCACTCTCCAAGCACAAGAGTTAGTCTCTTTTTTTGGAAAATTACAGTGATAACATTTACTAGATGTGTAAAAGTAGATATGTTTAGAATTTTACAAAACATGTACTTTTATGAAATTTGTGAATGATAATAAAACAAATTATACAAGAAGTGTGTTAGACCAATCATGGTTTATGCAATAGAGGCGAAGATAGATAGAGAAAAAAAACTCAGTAGAAAAACCAAATAGAAAAACTAAATAACTGCTTAAAACGTTAGAGATATAAGTACTTAATGCAATCGCAGGGAAAACCCCAAGGGGCAGTTTTATTATTAGTCAAATGAACAAATACTACAGAAAATGCAACTATTATTTATTTTTATTTATTCAAATTTTATTTAATTACATTTATTTATGTATTTATGTATTTATTTATTTATTCCTATTTTACTCTTACAAACTATAAACAATAATAAAAATAATGTCTCCTGACTGGGGTTACCCGTGCCAATAACACTTAACAATATCCTTTTGTGAAATGTTTTTACATTTGAGAATAAACAAAGAAGACTAACTTAATAAACAGAGATAATTAACAAAATATTCTGACAGTTTTAAACACTACGTATTTATGTACATCTATATTATTTATATTAGCACAATGAAAATAACGAAAACCTAACATAAGCTATTCACTTGTGGAGCGGTTGATTCAACATAGGTTTGCGCGAATGAGACAATCCATTTTACTTCTACCTAGCTCCACTATCCATTTTTTTATAGCATTTTAAACATTTTCTTGTTACTTATTGTTTGATAGATATTCGAAGTAGGTTATATATTTAAATTGAATAATTCTCAAAATCCCTTTACAGTTTATATAAATATGTTAAGGGCAATTATATTGCCTTCAGACATTTTTTTCCAGATCCGTAGA